>NW_019154443.1:21091-25993 GCF_002288905.1 Enhydra lutris kenyoni | reverse complement strand
AGGGAGAGGAAGGCTTCAGAGCTAACACAGACCTCTAGGCACCCTGTAAAAAAACAAACAAACAAATAAACAAATAAGAAAACAAGAGAGAGAAAGGAAGGAAGGAGGGGAGGATGAGAGGAAGAGAGAAAAGTGGAGCCTCTTAAGGAGTCAGAGTGATCTTGCTCACCTGCCATCCTCAGTACTTTCTACTTCTCTGTTGAATTTATGAAACTCCTCTGTGTGGCCTGGCTCTTGCAAGCCTTGTGTCCCCACCTCTGTAGCCCTGGTGCAAAGGTCCCATGTGGAGCCCACCAGCACTGTCAGATTAGCCCCCAGACTTTTTAATGACTGAAGTATTGCCAGTATTTAAGAATAAGATTTCACATACATCTGATTCCTGATGTCTTTTGAAAAATCAAAAGAGCAAGTCCCCTGGACCATCTTCCCGTAGCCAGAGGCCAAAGCTGAGCTGGTCCTGCCTTCTGTCTGCCATAGGCCCTGGCAGGGCGACCTTACCTGATCAGGGACCCATAAGTAGGTCATCTGCAACCTCTCAAAGTCCCCCTGCTTCCTCTTTTAAAGGCTAAAGAAGCCACCAGTTCCCACCGTAGGAATTCTCCCCTCCGAGATCCCTGACATCCATTCCTGATCATCTCTGAACTTTCCCCGCAGGGTGAGGCCAGGGGTGCTGACTCACAGGGTATCCTAGGACTCTGTCCAGTATTTGTAACACCTGCCGCCCCACCCACGCACCTGGGACGCAGAGGAAGTTGACGCACAGCCTGGGTTACTGAGGAAGGCAGGGACAGGCGGGTAACTGGGGAGCTCAGACACGCACTGAGTCCCGGGCCCTGGGTCCGGCTGCTTGGGTTGTAACCCCAGCTGGGCTGCTTCTGCTTACTTCTGGTGTGAGGTCACCCTCTCCGTGCCTCGGTGTCTTCACGTGGCAAATGAATACCTTAGCGACGTGGACTCGGCTCCCCAGCCCGCAGACCCCCAGGCACCGCGCCTCAGCGCCCCGCCTCACCAGAGCCATGGGGGCACCGAGCCCTTCACCTGCTGGGACTTGGTCCGGGGCGCGAGGGAGATCTGAGTCCGCTCTTCCCCCGCCCCGGCCCCGCCCGGCCCAGGGTCTCCTGTCCGCGGGGCCGCCCAGCGCGCAGGCTCTGCCCCGCTGCCTTCAGCTTCGCCCGCGCTGGAGACCTTCAAGTCATCACTCACCACCTGGCCCCCGTGGCCTTAGCCGGTGTCCCCCCCATCGCTGCCACCACCTCTGGTGACACCCTCACAGCCACCGCTGCCGTGTCCTGCTGCTCGGGCTTCCGCTGCCTGGCCCACTCTCGCTTGGCTGGGTCGGACCCCGAGGTGGACCGAAGTCCCCGTGGAGTTCAGGCAGCGCTCCTTCACGTGCACCGCCAGCCCTCTACCCCAGCCCGCACACGTTTTAGCGGGCCTTCCCTTGCCCTTTCCTCAGCTCCCCGGAGAGGCCTCTATCTTTTTGCCCCTTGGTTCAGGATCTCTGACTCTTAGGTCTGCTGAAGCTCCTCCTTCCTTCAGTGGGCGTGGAAGACAGCCCAGCAACCTGGAGAAATCCCTGGTGCAAGGATAATGTGTCTTGAATGTATAGGCCAAATCCCATATAAACAGGCATAAGGTGCCCGCACCAGGTGCCCCTGGGTCAGTGGTTTGAAAGGCTGTGCGCTGGCTTTACTTCTCGGGTTCCAAGGAAAGGGGGAGGCCCAGCTTCCAGGACAAAGCTGAGGTTGGGGAACCTCTTGGGACGGGGCAGATGTGGGGATGAGGCAGGGAATATTTTAGAGGGAGTGTGGAGAAGATTCCCTCCACTCCCACCCCACCCCGACACACACGTGCACACACACTAACACTCAAGGGCCTTGAACCATCTCAGATCTGAAAAAGGCTCTGGGGGCTTTCCATGGAGTGTCAGGGTCCAGACTCTAACCTGGGTCCAGCTGGCTCAAAGCCCTCGCTGTAACCCGCACTGGGCCTGGCTTTCCTGGATGTCGAGCGCACCCAGAGGATGGGCCTCTTTCAACTGCCAGAGTCATCGTTTTGTTTTCTTCTTTTCCTTTTTTGGAAGGGAAAGTCCTTTGAGAGTATATATGCCACACACACACACACACACACACACACACACACACACCATATATGTGTACATATATATACTATAGTATATGCATGCACTAGTAACGTGTTTTTTTAAGATATATATTTGCTGACTTACAAAAAGCTGTACATATTTAATATATACAACTTGATGATGATGTGGGAAACAAAGGCAGGAGAAAAATTAGTAAATGTCATTACTACCTACAGCCCAGACAGGCAGAATGACTTTCCTCTAGAAAAGGAATGTCAGTACTTCGCTAAGAGCAAAAAGCACCCTTAGCTCAACCCTAGAACCCTGTAAGTCTACTTTAACATACAAAAATTCCTTGGGAAACTTCCTTTATCTCTACCCCCCTAGATATATGTTGTCAATCATCCCCCAAGCATATGGCCCCCCATACCCATCTGAAGGGACTCATGACTGAGTTTTTACTAAATTGTAACAGATGACATTTCCTCCCAATAGCTAGCCCCCTCAGGATCATGGAAACCTTGTTTCTATATTACTTGGGAAGCTTACACTAACTCCCTCCCAACTTGAAAGTATATAATGAGCCACTCCTCACCACCCCAGTGCAGCTCTTCCTGCTCAAGAGTCCTGTCCCCATGCTTTAATAAAAGCACCTTCTTGCACCAAAGATGTCTCAAGAATTCTTTCTTGGCCATTAGCTTCCAACCCGAATGTCTTGTCCTACATCGATGAGTTTGGAGATAAGTATATACCTGTGAGACCATCAACACAATCTACACCATAATCATCTCCATCACTCCAGAAGTTTCTTCCTGCCCTCTTTATTATCATTATCACTTGTGGGTGTGTATGTGCCTGAGTATGTGTGTGTATGTGTGTGTGTTAAGAATATCTAACGTAAGAGATACCCTCTTTAATATGCATTTAGTATACAACACTATTACCTATAGGCAGTATGCTGTGTAGATAAGCACTTACTTATCTTCCAGAACTGGAACCAAAAGTATTAGCTATAGCCGTATGCTGTGTAGATAAGCACTTACCTTCCAGAACTGAAACTTTGTACTCTTTAACTATCATCATTTTGTTTCTTCCCTTTCCCTCCTGTCCTCATTGTGAGAAAGGGGCTCAAGCATTAACAAGGGTTCCCTGGGCACAGTGAATCACCTCATCCATTTCCAAATAGGAGATTTTGCTTGAGTTTGGGTGACAACCATCTCCAGCTCAGGCCTGGGGGAGATTTTCCCATTTCTCTGCGGGCAGCTCCCCCTGGAGGCTCATTAAAGAATTGGGCTGCTGACTCCCCCAGAGGTGGGAAGGGGAGCACTAGTAGACAGGAAAGATGCTGGAAGGGAAAAAAAAAAAAAAAAAAACCTGCAAAGTCAGGGCCTTCCAGAGAAGGTGAGCTGTGAGAAGTCCAGCAAACGTTGCAATCTGTTGACAACCTGTGACCTTCATTCTGATATGAATGAAGTCATAAAATGGATGCAGACACCAAAGCCCATGGATGTAACACATGATGCCACAGTGTCCTAGTGACAGCCAGGCCTCCTGCAGCGTGGTCCTGTGAATGACAGGTGCACAGTGGTGTCCCCATCATGGTGACTGTGCACTGACCCAGCATCCTGACAGTGCTCTCATGATGCTACCATAGTGAGGTCTGGCTGAGTGACCTCAGGAGTGTCATTCAGCTTCTCTAGGCCTCAGTTTGCTCACTTGGGAAATGACGACAACAATCGTGCCTTCCCACAGGGTTATTCTGAAGATTAAAGGAGGTAATATGTGGAGATCTAGATTATTTTTGTTTATATCATAGTGTGTGAAAATGAAAAATATCTCTAGAGTCCCAAAAGTGAGCCTCATGTCCAGAGAGGCAGGAAATCAGATCCCACCCCCACTGTCACAACCCACCATCCACAATCCACCATTCTGGGGGTCCAAGAATCCCCCAGCATGCGAGGCTGCATTCACAGAGCCAGTGGGGACTTGGGCTCATACATTCACCAAACATTAACGTAGCACCTTGAGCTTCCCAAGGCCCCTGGGCTCTCTCCTGGGCCTGCTGAGGGGAGGGAGGAACAGCCCTAGGCCTAAGGGTCAGAGATCCTGAATCAAAGGCCAAAGGGAGACAGGGTCCCCAGGAAGCATCTGCAGGCTTGAGGAAGATTCGAGGTGAAAAGTCCATCTAGAATGTGTGCGGGCTGGGATAGAGGGCGGAGGCTGGATGCGAAGAGTGTAGTGTGGGGGCCACGGGGCCCTCTGAGGCCAGAGCCTGGTTCCCCCTCACCTTTTCCAGAGTTCCAGTCAGCAGCTCCTAACTTACATGGCTTTTTCAGGATAATCCCACTCAGCCCCAGGACTGGATAATGCCACACACGGGTCACACACACAGAAACCCCTGTGACCTCTTAATTAAGCATATGAGTAAGCTTGATGTCACTTTGAAAACTAAAATCTTACAGGCTATGTTCTTTTTATTTTAAATTACCTCTAAGAAGGCACCATAGTCTACTGCTTAGGGGCCCCAGGACTCTGGATCCGGACTTATAACCAGTCATTTAGCCCAAGGCAGCCAGAGAGCCAGGGTTTGGGGTCAGGAGAGGTTCCAGCCCCATATGGTGGGCCTAGGACCCGCTTCCTTCCTTTGTCCCAGGGTGGAGGAGGTCTCCGCAGCCCCCAGTCTTTTCCCCAGGATGCATGCCATTTTTTTGGTATGTGAAGTGTTCAGTGCAGTGGGAGGCACCTATCGGGGATTCATTAGTTTGCTAGGGCCCTATAACCAAGGACCACAATGTGGGGGGCCTAAAACAGGACTTTAT
>NW_019154443.1:0-18732 GCF_002288905.1 Enhydra lutris kenyoni | reverse complement strand
TTTATTGCTGAAGAAATACCCAGAGATCTTGTATTGAATGAACCTGATAAACAATATTTCAGGAAGGAGTAAATAGTGTTAGTGAATAGAGGATAGAGACCTTGGAACTTGGGGCATAGTTCAATTAAGTAATATCCTATTTCAGATGGTAGTCCACTGTGGGGAGAAGAGTAGACGGGGGAGGGCCTTAATTCACTGGTCTCAGACTCCCAGCTGTTGGAAGCCCAGCCTGGATCTGGAAGCACATTCCTTGACTCCAACACAATGGTCTTAGCTGCCAGGAACTCACCACCTCCAGGAAGGCTCACGAATCTTGGACATCAAATCTAGCTTTAGGCCCAGGGGACCTCTCCACAATGAAAAGATTTAAGGACCATGAAATTCCCCAAATACCTGCCCACACACTCCCACACTATCAGACCACTTCTGAGACCAGCCACCATTTCCACATGTCCCTGGTGAAACACACTCTCAGCTTAGAGCTCAGAACTGCTGGTTGGGGCCCAGGTCCTGGGCCCTTGGAAGGGCCGTGGCTCCCCAATCACAGTCTTTAACTAGACAGAGCTCAAATCTTCTAGGGGCCCTGGTTCCCAGATGATTTCTTGGGCTCCCGAAGAAATATAGAGAGGAAACGACTCTCCATGTTTAGTTACACTGTTAGTAACAGAAGCAGAACAAAACCCCAAACCTCTTGTCTTCTCAGCCTCTGTTCTCCCCATAGCACACTCTCCAGCAGGGAAGATGGAGGCCACTGTCTTGAGGATGATGGGAGGGATGGAGCAGGGAAGACGAGGGGGGTAAAACACAGGCACATTATGAATATGGGCAAAAGGAGACAGGAGAATGTTCCGGGAATTCTCCAACACGAAAACAATCCCATATTTGGAGCTTCTAAAAGAGAGGCACCCTGGAATTCACAGAGCATTCCTTTGAGGTTCAGCAGTGTTGGGAGGTACCTCGTGTCTCATCTTCTCTTCCATATCCTTTCCCATCTCACAGCTGGCTGTCCACCCCAAAACTTCAATTGTCTTGGGGGAGCAAGTGCCTGACGTCAGGATGGAAACCAGAGGGGACTGGGTCTTCTTGGCACACATCCCTTTCCTGCTGTGAGAACACAGACTCACCCTAATACCATGGGTGTCTATCCACCGGGGTAAGTGATGCCCCACTCTCCTCAGTGCTCGGGCCCTGATGACGGGGAGTTTGGGGTGAAGGTCTGGGAAGATAAACAGCTACCGTCTCTGGCAGTTTCCGTGGGTCAGGAATTCAGTGATACACAGAGGGTGTCCAGTACCCCCAATAGCCATTTCTACCAGGGCCCCCTCCTCTGACCACAACCAAGCTTCCCACCTATACTGGGCCTCAAGCACTCATTCCCTCTTCCTTGGTTGAAATTCCCACCCTAGGATTTTCTTTTTCAGTTGCCGTCAGGCTTTACTATAGTGGAGTCCAAGGTGGGATCCTGCCCAGGTCAGTGGACAACAGGGCCCACAGAGTCCCACCCTGGTAATCAGAGGCCCATGCCTTGGTGGCCTCAGTGGTGGCCCTGTCAGAGCCTGGGATGCATGGAGAGTGATCTGAGGAACCAAGGGATTTTTCTCAGGTAAGCTCCTCAAAGCATCTCCAGGAACCTCAAAGAGCACAGCGCCCACATAATGGGAGCAAAGCAGCTTCCAATAAGGAAGAAGACAATCTGTGGAAGGTGCAGGAAGGGACCTCAGCTCCTGCACTCCCCTGGTCCAGGGTGGGGGGACATGCATTGCTTCATCCTAAAAACAAAGGCCCTGGGGCCATCTGTTCTGGGCCAGGGAGGGAGCTGCACTGGTTCCCACTTCATCAAAGCAAGCAAGACAAAGGGTCCAGCCTGGCCAGTGTGCACCTGACAAGCAATGAAGACCCAGTGGAACGTTGTGTGTGGGATTTTAAAGGAATGTAACCTCACTCTCAAGGCCCCTCCTTTTCAAATAATTTGCATGCCATTTCACTAAAAATGAATTGTGACTGAATTTTTATTTTATTTAGATGACATAAAGCCTTTCTTCTCTTTATTATTGAAATAATTCAGCCTGGAGCAGGATGCACAGTGGGCAAAGGGATGGTCTTCTCCCAGCCAGATCCCAGCTTTGGTTCTTCGAGCCAGATAGCCAACCCCTGCTTTCCACCTTGGCTGTGGGAATAAACTAGTCCACCAATGCTCTCACGTTGTTCAGCCTTCTTTTCTTGCAGGGAAAGCTCAAAATCTGTCGGTGGCTCAGGGGCAGCCATGTACTGGGAAGGAGCTGGAGGCTGAGGAGCTTCTCTGAAGTGTATTTGCAAAGTGAGCACACTGCCAAGGTTTGATGTTACAACTTTTAAAAAATGTAACACTTTCTAAAGTTCTTTTTCTAATTATATACCAGACCAAGGAAATGTCAATAGTTGGATCAAGAATTGAAACCAACATCACCTTATCTGTGATTATTGCTGCATGATGGGTTAATGCAAAACTTAGTGGCTTAAGACAACAATAAAGGGCTCATTCNTTAATGCAAAACTTAGTGGCTTAAGACAACAATAAAGGGCTCATTCACCTCACAGTTTCTATGGCTCAATTATTTGGAAATGCCTTTCCTGGGCCGTTCCAGCTGGCGTTCTGTCATGAGGCTGCTGTCATTCGAAGGCTCGACTGGGGCTGGAGGAGGGGCTTCCCCCATGGCATACTTACATGGCTGTTGGAGACATCTGCTTCTCCACACGTAGGCCACTCCAGAGGGCTGCATGAGCATCCTCATGACGGAGCAGTGGGCTTCCTCCAGAGCAGATGATCCAAGACGCAGAGCAGAAGCCACATCTCTTTATGATCTAGCTTTGAAAGTTTCACATCGTCACTTCCTCAACATCATGGTCATGCAGCCCAACATTTGGCAATACAGTAGCCTGCATTCCCATCACAAAAGTATGAATCCAGTATGTGAGGATCACTGAGAGCTCTCTTGGACACTGGTCTCCACAAGTGATTATCGTTAATATGATTTTGCAGGGGTGTTTGGAGGCTCTGGAAAATAGTACTACATAGCTAAATCCACCATTCTTTATTTTTTTTTAATTTAAATTCAGTTAATTAATGTAGTGTGTATTATTAGTTACAGAGATAGAGTTCAGTGATTCATCAGTTGTATATAACACCTGGTGCTCCTTACATTACATGCCCTCCTTAATGCCTGGTGCCAAGTTATCCCATCCCCTCACCCACCTCACCTCCAGCAACCCTGTTTGTTTCCTACAATTAAGGGTCTTTTATGATTTGTCTTCTTTTATGATTTTATCTTTTATTTTTCCCCTCCCTTCCTCTATGGTCCTCTATTTTGTTTCTTAAGTCTCACATATGGGTGAAATTATATGATAATGGTTTTCCTCTGATTACTTATGTTGCTTGGCATAATACTCTTCTTTTTTTTTAGGAAGTGTTGGGTTTATTTTTTTAACTTTATTATTTCACTGTTCCAAGATTCATTGTTTATGCATCACACCCAGTGCTCCATGCAATACGTGCCCTCCTTAATACCAAACACCAGGCTCACCAACCCCCCCCCACCATCCCCTCCAAAAACCTCAGTTTGTTTCTCAGAGTCCACAGTCTCTCATGGTTCATCTCCCCCTCTGATTTCCCCCAACTCCCTTCTCCTCTCCTTCTCCTGATGTCCTCCATGTTATTCCTTATGCTCCACAAGTAAGTGAAACCATGTGATAATTGACTCTCTTTGCTTGACTTATTTCACTCAGCATAATCTCCTCCAGTCCCATTCATAATCCATAATACTCTTTAGTTCCACCCAGGTCATTACAAATGGCAAGATTTCTTTTATTTTTGATGACTGAGTAATATTTGATTATATATATCACATCTTCTATATCCATTCATCTGTCAGTGGACATCTGTGCTCTTTCCATAGTTTGGCTATTGTGAACATTGCTGCTATTAACATTGGGGTGCAGTTGCCCCTTCCCATCACTACATTTGTTATCTTTGGGGTAAATATTTGGTAGTGCAAGGGCTGGGTTGTAGGGTAGCTCTATTTTTAACTTTTTGAGGAACCTCCATGCTGTTTTCCAGAGTGGCTGTAGTAGCCTGCATTCCTATCAAAAGTATGAGAAACTTCCACTTTCTCTGCGTTCTCACCAACATCTGTTGTTTCCTTTCTTAATTTTGGCCATTCTAACTGGTGTAAGGTGGTATTTCATTGTGGCTTTGAATGGCATTTCCTTAATGGCAAGTGATGTTGAGCATATTTTCATGCTTCTGTTGGCCACTTGTATGTCTTCCTTGGAGAAGTGTCTGTTCATGTCTTCTGCCCATTTCTTGACTGGATTATTTGTTCTTTCTGTGTTGAGTTTGATAAGTTCTTTATAGATTTTGGATACTAGCCCTTTATCTGATATGTCATTTGCAAATATCTTCTCCCATTTTGTCCCTTGTCTTTTGGTTTTGTTGACTAATTCCTTTGCTATGCAAATCTTTTTATCTTGATGAAGTCCCAATAGTTCATTTTTGCCTTTGTTTCCCTTGACTTTGGAGACATGTATAGCAAGAAGTCACTGAGGCCAAGATCAGAGAGGTTGCTGCCTGTGTTCTCCTCTAGGATTTTGATGAATTCCTATCTCACATTTAGCTCTTTCATCCATTTTGATTTTATCTTTGTGTAGGGTGTAAGAGAATTGTCCAGTTTCATTCTTCTACCTGTAGCTGTCCAATTTTCCCACCATTTATTGAAGAGATTTTTTTCAATTGGATAATCTTTCCTGCTTTGTCGAGATTGGTTGCCATAGAGTTCAGGGTCCATTTCTGGGCTCTTTATTCTGTTCCTTTGATCTATGTGTTTGTTTTTGTGCCAGTACCATGCTGTCTTGATGATTACAGCTTTGTATCCTTACACCTTTTATAGCCTAAACTCAGGCTTTGTGATTCCCCCAGATTTGGTTTTCTTTTTCAACATTCCTCTGGCTATTCAGGTTCCACACAAATTTTAAGATCAGTTTGTTCCAGCTCTGTGAAAAATGTTGATGGTATTTTGATAGGGATTGCACTGAATATGTGGATTGCTTTGGGTAGCATAGACATTTTAACAATATTTATTCTTCTAATCCATAAGCATCAAATGTTTTTCCATATTTCTGTGTCTTCCTCAATTTCTTTCATAAGTTTTCTGTAGTTTTTACAGTACACATCCTTTACCTATTTGGTTGGGTTTACTCCTAGGGATCTTAATCGGTTTTGGTGCAATTGTAAATGGGATCAATTCCTTCATTTTTCTTTCTTCAGTCACATTGTTAGTGTATAGAAATGCAACTGATTTCTGTGCCTTGATTTTGTATCGTGCCACATTGCTGAATTGCTGATGAGTTCTATTAATTTTAGACTGGGGTCTTTTGGGTTTTGCTCCTAGAGAATTATGACATCTGTGAAGAGTGAGTGTTTGATTTCTTCTCTGCCAATTTGAATGCATTTTATTTCTTCTTGGTGTCTGATTGCTGATGCTAAGACTTCTAGTACCACGTTGAACAGCCGTGGTGACAATGGGCATCCCTGTCGAAAAGCTCTCAATTTTTCCCCATTGAGAATGATATTCACTTTGGGCTTTTCATAGATGGCTTTTATATTGAGGTATGTACCCTCTATTCCTACCCTATGGAGAGTTTTCAACAAGAAAGAATGTTGTATTTTGCCAAATGATTTTTTCCACATCAATCAAGAGCATCATATGATTATTTTCCTTTCTTTGATTAATGTAGTGCATCACATTGATTGATTTGCAATTGTTGAACCACCCTTGCAGCCCAGGAATAAATCCCACTTGGTCATGGTGAATAATCTGTTTAAGGTATCATTGGATCCTATTAGCTAGTATCTTGATGAGAATTTTTGCATCCATGTTCATCAGGGATATTGTAATGTGTAATTCTCCTTCTTAGTGGGGCCTTTGGTTTTGGGATCAAAGTAATGCTGGCCTCATAGAATGAGTTCGGAAATTTTCCTTCCATTTTTTGAAACAGCTTCAGAAGAATAGGTATTAATTCTTTAAATATTTCATAGAATTCCCCTAATAAGCCATCTGGCCTTGGACTCTTATTTTTGTGAGATTTTTAATTACTCCTTCAATTTTCTATTTCTTCCTGTTTCAGTTTTGGATGTTTATAAGTTTCTAGGAATGCATTCATTTCTTCCAGATTGCCCAATTTGTTGGCATATAGTGGCTCATAATATGTTCTAACAATTCTTTGTATTTCCTTGGTGTTGGTTGTGATCTCTCCTTTTTCATTCATGATTTTATTAGTTTGGATCCTTTCTCTTTTTCTTTTGCTATGTCTGGTTAGGGGTTTATCAATCTTATTAATTCTTTCAAAGAACCACCTTCTAGTTTTGACAATCTGTTCTACTCTTGGTTTCTATTTCATTGATTTCTGCTCTAATCTTTATTAATTCTCTTCTCCTGCTGGATTTAGGCCTTACTTATGTTCTTTCTCCAGCTCGTTTAGATGTAAGGTTATGTTGTGTATTTTAGACTTTGTTTCTTGAGAAAGGCTTGTATTGCTATGTACTTTCCTCTTAGGACCACCTTTGCTGATCCCAAAGATGTTGAATAGTTGTGTTTTCATGTTTATTAGTTTCCATGGATTTTTAAAAACTTCTTTAATTCCCTGGTTGAACCATTGAGTCTTTAGTAGGATGTTCTTTAACCTCCATGTGTTTTTGTTCTTTCCAGCTTTCCTCTTGTGATTGAGTTCCAGTTTCAAAGCCTTATGGTCTGGAAATATGCAGGATTAATCCCAAATTTTTGGTATCAGTTGAGACCTGATTTGTGACCCAGATCTAATTCGGAGAATGTTCCATGTGCACTGGAGAAGGTGTATTCTTTTGCTTTAGAATGAAATGCTTGAATGCATCTGTGACATCCATCTTGTCCAGTGTGTCATCCCAAGCCCTTATTTCCTTGTTAATTTTCTGCTTAGATGATCTGTCCATTGATGTGAGTGGACTGGTAAAGACTTTTACTTTTGTTGTATTATTATCAATGTGCTTCTTTATTTTTTTTGTTAATTCATTTTTATATTTATAATTGTTAGATCTTTTTTTTTAAGATTTTATTTATTTATTTGACAGAGAGAGAGATCACAAGTAGGCAGAGAGACAGACAGAAAGAGATGAGGAGAAGCAGGCTCCCCGCTGAGCAGAGAGCCCGATGCGGGACTCGATCCCAGGCCCCTGGGATCACGACCTGAGCTGAAGGCAGAGGCTTAACCCACTGAGCCACCCAGGTGCCCCATATAATTGTTAGATCTTCTTATTGGTTAGATCCTTTACCTTTCATCTCTTATTGTTGTATCTGCTTTTAAATCTAATTTGTCTGATATAAGGATTGATACTCCAGCTTTCTTTTGATGTCCATTAGCATTATAAATGGTTTCCACCCCCTCATTTTCATTCGAGAAGGGTCTTTGGGTCTAAAATGAGTCTGTACTAGACAGCATATCAATAACCCTTGTTATTTTAATCCAATCTGACACCCTGTGTCTTTTGATTGGATCATTTACCTCATTTACATTCAGAGCAATTATTGAAAGATATTAATTTAGTGTCATTGTATTACATGTAAAATCACTGATTCTGTATATTGTCTCTGTTCCTTTCTGGTCTTTTACTTTGGGTCTTCCTCTTCGCTTACAGGATCTCCTTTAATATTTCCTGCGGGGCTGGTTTAGTGATCACAAATTCTTTAAGTTTCTGTTTGTCTTGGAAGCTCTTTTATCTCCTCCATTCCATTCTGAATGACAGCCTTGCTGGATGAAGTGTTCTTGGCTCCCTATTTTTCCCATTTTTCACCCTGAATATATCATGCCAATCCTTCCTCGCCTGCCAGGTCACTGTGGATAGGTCTGCTGCCAGCCTTATGTTTCTATCCTTGTAGGTTAAAACCCCCTTTTTCTGAGCTTCTTTCATGATTTTTGTCTCCAAAATTTGCAAGTTGCACTCTTACATGTTGAGGTATTGACCTATTCTTATTGATTTTGTGGGTGTTGTTTGTGCCTCCTGGACTTGAATGCCTAAATCCTTACCCAGACCAAGGAAGTTCTTACCTTTAATTTACTCAAATAAACCTTCTGCTGCCCCTTCCTCTGGGACCCCAAGTATTCTAATACTGTTTTATGGTATCACTTACCTCTCAAATTCTTCCCTCATGATCCAGTACTTTTTTATCTCTCCTTTTCCTAGTTTATTCTCCATCATTTTGTCTTCTATATCACTCACTCTCTTCTGCCTCATTTATCCTAACAGTTAGAACCTCCATTTAAAAAAAGATTTTTACTTATTTATTTGACAGTGATCACAAGTAGTCAGGCAGGCAGAAAGAGAGGGGAGGAAGCAGGCTCTCTGCTGAGCCTGATGCGGGGCTAAATCCCAGGACTCTGGGATCATGACCTAAGCCGAAGGCAGAGGCTTTAACCCACTGAGGCACCCAGGTGCCCCTAGAACCTCCATTTTTTATTGCACCTCAGTACTAGACTTTTTTTTTTATTTTGACCTGATTAGATTTTAATTCTTTTATTTCTCCAGAAAGGAATACTCGACTGTCTTCTATTTTTGTTTCAAGTCAAGTTAGTATCTTTATAATCATTGTTTTGAATTCTAGTTCCAACATCTTACTTATGACCATATTGATTAAATCCCTGGAAGTCATTATTGCCTCTTGTTCTTTTTATTGGGGTGGGGGTGAGTTCTCCCATCTTGTCTTAGTGTCCAGAGGAGAATAGATGAAAGAACAAAATACAAAAATAGCAACAATGACTCTGGAAATATATACACTGAACAAGAGACCAGAAACAACAACAACAACAAAAAAAAAAAAAAAAAAAAAAAAAAAAAAAAAAAAAAAAAAGAGAAAAAAAGAAAAAAGGGGGAGAATAAAATTAAACAGAAGGTGTTCAGAACAGAACAGTAAACTAGATCTTTGGTGTATTTTAGTCTGTTTGTTAGAACATAGATCCCAAAATTGTAAGGAAAGAAAAACTTATTACATATACAAAAATAAAATTGAATATTAAAGAAACCTAAATAAAAAGAGTTAATATGATAAGAAATTAGTTAAAAAGAAAAAAATTAAAACTGAAAAACCAAAGCATCATGAGAGAAAAACAGGAATGCTATATACTATTTTCCTCTAGTGTTGGAGTTTTGTACTTCTGTGTCATTGGTAAACTTGGTCTTAGCTGGATATTCCTGCTGGTCTTCTGGGCAAGGGACCTGTTCGCCCATTCTCAGTTGTCTTTGCTGAGTTGCCCCACCCATGTCAGGGGGCTGGGCTCAGTGTAAATGGCTCTGGATTCCTCTATGTAGCTTCTGCTCCCTAAAGGATTTCAGCATGAATTTGGAGAATGAAAATGGTAGCACCCTGATCTCCAAACTCAGAGCTGAACATTCCTGCCCTCCACTCTTCAGTGAGCCCCCATAGAAAGCAGTCAATCACTCTTTTCTCCCTGGATTCCTTCCACACTCTTCATCCAGCCTGTGACTGAGCATTATTATGTCAGGCATGCCACCCCGTCTTGAGTCTCCAAACTTTACAGGCTCCTGAGTCATGGACTCCTACCATTCTTCCCAAGTGAATGTGGGAGGGCTCTCACTGGGGTTCTGCCACTTGGGAGGCTCCTGCTTGGAGAGCAGTTGCCCAGCCATGCAGCTAATCATGGTTTATGGTAACAACAGCAGAAAGCTCACACCTGGGGTCTCTGTGTGCATCCAGCATCCTTGATCTGTTGCTTGGGGACACTGCTGCACTCAGGCACCCACGTTCTTTTTGTGACCTGGGGATCCTGAGACCACACTGTCTCACCTGGGATTTCACCCAGCTTCGCCACCTGAGTGCATTTCAGGCAGGGACATTCCCCACCGGAACAGACTTCTAGAAGTTCCAGTTCTGCTTTCTGCTGTTGATATCACTTTCTGGTATGAGGGTTACAGAATCTCCCTCTCCCTGTGGGTTATCTTCCAATATATAGCCTTAGATTCACATCTCCACACCTCCTCTTTGCAAAAAGTAGTCACTTTTCTATTTGTAGAATTGCAGCAATTCTTTTCTTAGATATCTGGTTGAGTTCACAGGTGTAAAAATCATTTAGAATGATAGCTATCTAGCTCAATTCCAGGGACAAGAAATTAGGGTCCCTTACTCCTCTGTCATCTTAGCTCTCTCAACAAAGTAGCTATTTAAAGCAAATAAACAATAAGGCACTGCAGAACTGTCCAGTTGGTAGTTTGTTATTTCTTACCTAAAACATCCCATTTAAATCCTCAACAGGACAGGGCAGGACCCTGGGAGTCTTGTCAATTCTCTGACTTTACAAGAGAATCTAACCATCCCAGGCCTGAAAGCAGTTCCTGCTCAGGCCCTGGAAGGAACAGGGACCAAGACACGTCTTCTTTTCCATTACTGGTAATTGTAACCCATCTGGTGTTTGGATGCACACCTTTACTGAACAGAACCTGCTGAAAGCTTTAAAGCCCAGCACACTGAGGGCCCTCACAGCCTGGACAGGAAGCCAGCTGCTCTGTGGCCTAAGCAGTCATCAGGCACAGGACTCCAAGGCTCCAGTACATTTGGCAGCAATGGCTGTGGGAAGGTAGAAGCAGCACAGGGAGGCACAGCAGCAGGTCACCAAGCCTTGTCCTGGACCAACTGGAAGCAGAATGGAGGCTGGCCCCACCAGTAATGGCAAGGGTCCTTGGGCCAAGGCTGGGCTTACTCTGCAGGTGGTCCTACATGGCTCTCAGCATGTCCCTTTTCGCACATTTGTGTCACAGGGATGCCCCCCTGCACCCTGCCTGCCTCGCTGAGTCTGCCTGCCACTCAACTTTCAGTAAAACATTGGAAATACCTACTGTGCGCCCAGCTTCAGAGTCCCAGGAGAAGAGTTTGGATGAAGGTTTCAAAGAAGTACTCGGCTTCCCCAGTACTTGACAGCAGCTGACTTGTGTCATGGATACTCCCACCTTGTCACCATCAGTCTGTTCATCTGCCCCAAACATGGAGCCTACTTAGGGGGCAGAGACTGAGCACGGTTTGATCGTGTGTCACTGCAAAGCCAGCACAGGCTTAGAGATCTTTCTCTTGTACAGGATAGTCAGTGTCACCAGATACAAAGGTGTTTGAGGATCAGGTCTGCTTTTTTTAACCAGTGTCTGGCGAAGGGCTGCATTCCTAGGGGAGACCTGGGAGTTTGGGGAGAGAATGGAGGCTCTGATATGCCTCCTGGTTCTGCATGAACAGATGGTCTGAATCGGTATGTGGGCCCAGCAAATGGGTCACCTCTGATCACCAGCCTCAGGACCTCTGCTGGCAGGACTTAGGACGTCAGATTCTTTTCAGATTCCAAAGATTCTCTGAGACTCATCCCCCTTCCCTGTCCAAAGAGACTCATTCTTGATGGTGTAGCCTTGTCTGCTCCCTCCCAGGCAAGCTCTAGATCACGGTCACTCATGCAGCTCTCAGCCCCATCCCCCTGGACCAGGCTTCCAGTTCCAGAGGGTCACTGATCCTGGGCCTCCAATCCAGGCTCACCAGAAATTATTAATTTTAATTTCATGATTTTAAAGATATCAAAACCTATTTTTTAAAAAGTACTTTTATGAGTCTCCTTGAAGATGTAACACATTTAGCAAGAGAATAAGAACAATATCTATAAACATAGAAAGACTCAAAAATCTGGTTAAAGATCTGATGAGAGGTTGTAATACAGCTGGCAAGGAAATTCAGTTATTTTTGTGGTACAACACTTCAATAATCACCACATCAAGTGAGGACCTTACACCAGAAGATGTTAAAACTTTAGGAATTGTATATAATCTCTAGCTTACAGCATTTACCCAAAAATAACCTAAAGTTTATTATTTGTTTGACAGTGCTCTCCAAGTAACTTAACATACCAAATAAATAAGCCCAGCTGGTCAAAAAGATTTTATTTACAATTTAAATCTGAGAAGTGTGTTTAAAAAATCCTTAGAAAGTTTTTAAAGCACAAGCCTAAATAGGATTACAGATCATTATAAAACTTAAAACTTACTTATATCTTTAACTAAGGTGACAATAAGAGAGTCCAAAGGTAAATAGGTAAGGTTCTATACTTGTTAGCAAAGCTTAGCTCCTTTAATATGGAGAAGTTTTAACTAAGTAATTTCAACTTTAGTCCATCCTAATGGCATATGAAGTTCCTTTCCAAATATTTCCCTTCACAAAACCTTCTACCACTTTCCTTGCATTCAGATTTTATCCCAAGCCATTTCTCTCTGAACAACCAGTCTCATTTTATGACAAAATTACTTTCTTTTTTCCTTTAATAATAATATATTTCCATTCCTTACATCTTTCTTACACACACAGAGTCGCTTCCCTTATTACATTTAGCAGAATCTTAATTCTTAGAAATGTTTATCTCCAGGGAAAACTAAGTAGGAACCAATTGTGAACAGTTACACCAGAAACTTTAGATGGTAAACTTATGAATCAGTTAAGCGCAAATCATGTTTTCCAACAGACTTAAATATCCTTAGTTTCTCTATAATAATCAGCCAAAAATACAAACCTACTTTCAGTAATCAGTGTTGTAGCACTCCAGTCCAGTTGGAAAAGACCTAGATGTCCAAGAATTCAATCCCATTTATCATCCAATCAAAACTTTAAATTTCAGGTTACCAAAGACATTGAAAGCTAGCCTAACAATTATCCATGAAAACTTTCAGACAAAATTAACCATCATTGGAAGTCATCTTTCTTATTAACAAATTGCAACAGAGATAACAAAGCTTATTTGACCTTCAGCAAACCTAGGTAGAATGTTTCATATTTAATGCTGAAAATATATCTAACTTAATAAAACCAAAAAACTTAAATTAGTTTAAATGCTGCATGTTTCACCTAGGTCCACTTAAAAGATAAACAACGAATCTTCGAACACTACACCAAAAACTAATGACGTACTGCATGGTGACTAACATAATAAAAAATAATTTTAAAAAAGATAATCAATTTGCTCCCCATTGTCAGTTTTTACCTGGGACGTGTCGGAAATCGGAAGTGAGTGGTATGAAGTCTAGGGGGTGGTCTGCGTTCCTAGACAGGAAGGGGAGGAGGAGGAGCCAGTGGTGCCAGAGACACTCAGGATGGTACAGCAGCCAGGTAGGCAGGCTGCAGGGATGGTGGTGCAGAATCAGGAGGTGGGGGAGGGGAAGGCAGAAGAGGTGAGGTGGCCCATGGAAGGCTGGAGGCAGATAAAAATCTGGACAGCAGAGAAAAAGGTCTCCCAGTTCTAAAGTATGTCAGCTCTGGCAGAGGAGCAGATGCAGGTTTTGGGTTTTTATTTTTACCCCAGCAAGTGGAATTAGGATATCCATGTCAGTCCAGAGAAGACAAGGAATTTTCCTGAAACAAAGGGAGTTTCAGCAGCTGCTTGAGAATATTCTTTAAAGTCCCTGTCCTGAGGTAAACTTAGCACAGTTATTCCCATTAACTGGGGAAGTGAGGGAGAAGCCTCCACATCTACTAGAAGGAGCAGTGAGAGACAGCCAGTCTGACAGGGAGGCCAGAGTTTCCTTCTGCAACCTGGGGTTATTCAGAGCAGGCCTGTTTACATAAATACCATCCAGTATGTCAGAGCAGAGTTTGCTGCTCTGGTTACTAACCAAGCATATTCTGCAGAAGGCCCTTAGGTCCAGGTCCTGATTTAGAACGCTGAAGGCTTGGATTGACCTAGGGTAACTCCATCCATTTGCCCTGAAGCCTTACTCCCAGGAGACCTCAGAATGTGACTGTGTGTGGACACAAGGTCTTTAATAAAGAGATGATTAAGTTAAACTGAGGCCATTGGGGGTCCTAATCCAATCCGACTGGTGTCCTTATGAGATTAGGTCACAGAGTGAGAGAGACACCAGGGATGTGTGTGCACTGAGGAGCAACCATGTGCCTGATCTCAGAGTTCCAGCCTCCAGAGTTCCAGAACTGTGGGGACATAAATGTCTGGTGTTTAAGCCACTCATTCTGTGCGCAGTGGCCTGGTGGCCTGAGGTAATACAGTGACCACATGTACACACACCAAGCCCCAACAATGACCCCCTTACACACACACATTGAGACCCCAAACTCCCACTGGCCCTTCAATGCATACACATGCACACACGCACACTCACCCCTTACACTCGGGCCCCTCTCCATTCTAACTGGATGCTAGGATTAGGCCAGTTTCAGGCCATCTCTTGATTCTTATTCATGGTTGGATCAGTGAACTCATCGCCACGTAATCAGTGTGTCTTCATTTGTCCAACAGGTACCTGAGGTCCCTTCAGGGAAGCAGCCACGACTCATAATCCTGGAGTGTCAGGAGTACAAGAGCACACGTCTCCCCAAAGGAGCAGCTCTGGGCACCCACGGCTGCTGCTTTAGCACAACTCTAGAGGGTCGGATTGTGCAACCAGTTTCAAAAACCAACTGACCAGGGATATAAGCAATAGCTTACTGAACATATGTGGAACTTTTAAAATGTTTTGTTGGTAATTCAGCAGAAGCTCCACGAGCCTGCAGATCCCTGGGGTCACAAGGCCGTTCGCAGCAGCATGGACACTCAGAAGTGCTGGATAACTGGGAGTTCCGATTACAGGTCTGTCAGATGAGCTCCTTCCCCAGTGTTTCATGCAACCAGATTAAACTAGGTATAAACTAGTTTAATCTAGGTATAAACTAGTATAAACTAGCCAGAAGGAATCCAAAGATGAGGCATTCTTGATTCATACATCCACACCATCTTTTTTCCAGTAGCTGGAAAGTTAAAGTGTTGAAGTCATCAAAACTTGTGTTGACATGTTTGATCGTCTCCAGATGTTCCTTCAGGATCAGGCTGGGCACTTCCTGACAGCAGCCACCCCAAGCAGGCCAGGTCCCACCAGGTTGGCCATCCCACTCTCTAGAGATGACAAAATGTTCTGGAGCAGTGGCCTATATGGCCATAGACTGTGGGAGCTCAGAAACCAGGAGGGCTAGACCTCCTTTCCCAAACCAAGCTTAGGTCTTGACCTTTCTGCCCCTCGGGGTGGGGGGGTGGTGGTGTGCTCTATTCAGGAGCTGGAACCTGACCCACGTGAGACAAATGGGGCTCAACCTCCAGGGCAGATCAGTGGCTATGCCATGTCTGGCTGGGCCCTCTTACCAACCCTTCTCACCAAACCCCTCCTCCATCCATTTGGGGTCCAAGACTCCGCAGTGGGGTGACCTGAACCTCAGGGCTATTTCTGGACTCCCAGGATATAGGGGATAAAAGAAGGAAGCAGCCCCAACTGGAAGTCATCTGTGACTAGTGGGTCAAATTATTTGTAAAGACATTCTCCAGGCAAAACAAAAATGTCATAGCCAAGGAGAGTTCTCCCTGCCCATTATCCTGATGCTGGCATCTTTGGGGATGTATGTGCCCACCTACATATGAGCCTGAGGAACAGGATCACATGAACACTGCACCTTGTCCCCTGCTTTCCAGACTAGGAGGAGTGTCCCTGCTCCTTCCTACCCTGCAGGCAGGGGCCTGGAGTGTGTCTAGTTGGTTTTTCACTGCTCACGGGGGTGAGCCTGCTACAGTGTCCATCCTTGGCACCTCATCATACAAGGGAGACAGTTCCTCCACACAAGCACCAAGAGGTGGTGAGGCCCTGGGCAAACGAGCACTGAGGCTGAGTCCTTTATAGCAAATGCAGACCGTCAGAGCACAGGGCTCAGTGGCTAGGCAAGCTGCCCTGTCCCAAGTGGGGGTGGGACCTGAGACCTGCAGCACAGGTAGTGATGGTGGCAGTGAAAGAGCATCTGAGTCGACCCTGGACCATCCTGATGAGCCAGGGACCCCAGATGGATGGACACAGGTACACTGAGTGAGGGCTTCCTGCTCTCCCAACAGAGTCGGAGTTTACACGACCCTCCCATGGCCTTTCTCCTCCAGTGCAGGGGCCCAGCGGGATATACGGACAAAGCCAAGTGTCCAGCACCACTGCTTCACCTGAAGTGAATGAAAAGGCTCATGGCTTTGCTGCCGGTTTGTTCCCAGCAACGTTTCTGCCCTCACCTGGTTGGTCGGCAAATGCCGACTTCTCAAAGGAACGGCCTATCTGTCCTTCCGAGCCACGTGGCTTCCTGACAGCCACACAGTGGAAGCCGGCTGATGCCCTGTCCCCACTCAAGCCTGCCTACGAGCGCCTCACATAGTGACTGGTAGGCACATGGCACACAGGCCGAGTCAGACTGAAGAGCCACGGCTTCCAGCGGCAGCACACAGCGAGGGCCCTGTTGGGGACTCGGACTCTCCTAGAACGTGAGAGCTTGGGAAGAGTTGTGGTCTTGATCCCCTTTGGCCAACCCTGGAGCCTAATAGCCATGGCAACGAGAAGGCGCTGTAGGTCCAAGCGCCCTGTACTGAATGACCACTGCAAGCACCAGCTTACCTGGCATCCTGCTTCCTGGTCCCGGTCCCGTACTACTTCCCAGAGCCAGTGAGGCCAAAGGCCCTCTGTGACTTCACTGCTCAGTCTCCAGCTTTCCAGAAATAACAGGTCCAAGAGTGCCACAGGGGACGTGACTTAAACTAACATGTCAGATGCTCCAAGCCCCTGCCCTCGGGAAGCAGGCACCTGAGGGCAGAAATGGGGCTGCCTGCCAGGGACAGCCTCCAGCCCACCTCCCTTCCAGCCAGGCTGGGACACAGGGCCCTCTTATCGTCGACACGTGAATTCTACTACACAAACAATGGGTTCATCACAGAACACTCAGGAAACAGAGAAGAGGATAAAAGAGAAATAAAAACCTAATAATGCCACCAGTCAGGTCAACCTGTGCCGATCCTGCCAGGATTTTCTCTCACGGGAGCAATGCACACCCGTCGTCACCTAGAAAGACACCCCCCCCCCGCCCCGTTCCCTGACTTGGCTCAGTAAGGCACTTTTTTCCCAGATGACGAACTGTTCTTAACTCCAGTGTTAATGGGTTGGGGGTAATCTAGAAGCAGAACCAGCCCACCTGTGTATCTGCTGAAAGGTGGGCACGCAGGTGTCCCCGGTCCTTGGGGTCCCAAACAGCCGTCTCTGCAGCAGAGAGCTACAGGTCAGCTGTTCCCTTTGCTTTGAATTTCTTGGCAGATTGCTCACTTAACCGAAGCGGGAATTTGCTTCCATAAATGTAGGAAATGAAGCCATCGATTTCCACTGCGACACACAGTTTAGCTTGGGGATAACTGGAAATTTCAAAACCAGGAGAAAAAGGACAAGGCAAAAAAAAATCCTGACAGTTAAGCTCACGCTGAAGCACAAGACCTTCCTAAAATGTCTGTATTAGAATGTAAGCTAGTAAGGAACGGAGAGTCCGCAAAACTCAGCAGCACCAGGACGACAGGGCATTTTTCTGCCCTAAGACCGATGTATTCAGATGTTAAGTAAAACTCAACACTAATTTTCAAGGTCAAAGGCTCTAAGCCAAACTCCCAGAAAAAGTGTGAGAAACGGGTCTCCCCGTGTAGTTTTCAGACTGACTCATGGCTTTAGACCATGAGTGAGGTCACCCAGACACCACTTTCTGAGGTCTAAAATGAGACAAGAACATACAAGAAAACAGAAGGAAGCAGCAAGAAAAAACAAACCCCAAAATAAAGGAACAAAAACCTCCCACTGTGGTTTTACAATCTCAGATCTGCTGGTAAGGGGTGTGGAAACGTCCACAGCGCAGGGGCTTATGCTCGTCTCTGTCAGAACAAGGAGCTCTGCACACACGGGGGAGGCTGCACCTGCTTTCCTGGAACCCAAAGGGTTACCGGAAAGGGCCAGATCCTGGAAGCCCAGGGACAAGCACTAAGCTGGCTCCCCTCAGGGTCTGCTTAGCTCCATTCTTTGGGGGTGGGGGGCAGCAGGTTGGGGCAGGAGAGGGTTTCAGTCATGGAAATGGACCCTCATATCTGGAAGCACAGCCCAGGAGCCCTCCTTTCAGTCCTATCTGGCTGCAGCTGCTGGCTGGGCTCCAGATGCCCTGGGGAGAGCGGTGAGGGCAGGGGCGCGCGCGGCAGGCATGGGATGCATGGCCAGCAGGGATCTGCAATCTGTGCTGACCTGAGAGGCCAAACGGACCTGCTGAAGCCACAAGGAAAGGGCTAATGAAGCTAGGGAGGCAACAGGACACTGTTGACAGTGAGACAGTTGAACCCTGAGACAGTTCCATACCTTTCAGGCGGTCTTCTTTGGGAGGATTTTGAAAACGTGCTTTGTTTCCTGTAGGAGGATTCCTGTAACACCCACATAGGACGAGCATTTGGACTTTGTGACTGCAAAGGAAAAGGGCATTCAAAGGCCTCAGCCTTGGGGGCGCTGGGCAGCCACAAACAGCTAGGTGGGGGTGTTCTGGAGTGGGGGGCTCCTCAGCTGGACAGGGACCAAGCTGGATGAGAGTCCGGGGTCCCAATCCCTTGCCTGTGGCTCTGGAGCCTCTGGGCTGTTCTGACAAGATGTCCTCTGGAGGGCCTGCAGCCACAGGGGTTTTGGGAAGGACTCTGGAACAAAGAGGTCACGTGTGTGTCCAGCACCACCAAGATCCACAGGTTGCTGGGATGGGGTCAAGTCTCAGTGATGGGATCTGAAGGAACACCTGTGCATCACATCCTTCCCACGACCCACCAAACTCTGGCCAGAATGGG
>NW_019154442.1:0-26056 GCF_002288905.1 Enhydra lutris kenyoni | reverse complement strand
CATTTAGATATCCTATTTTCCTAACATCATTTATTGCAGGGACTATCTTTTTCTCCATTGCATTATTGCCTTCTTTTTCAGATTTTTGTAAAGATTTTATTTATTTATTTTAGAGACAGAGAGAGACCATGCGGGAGGGGCAGAGGGAGAGGGAGAAGCAGACTCCCCACTGACCAGGGAGTCTGATGTGGGACTTGATCCCAGGGCCCTGGGAACATGACCTGGGTGAACATAGATGCTTAACCAGCTGAGCTTCCCAAGCATCCCTTCTCTGTCATAGTTTGATTGACTATATAAGCAAGAGTTTATTTCTGGGCTCTTTCTATTCTGTTCTTTTCATTTGTGTGTCTATTTTTATGTCAGTACCATACTGCCTTGGTTACTGGAGCTTTGTACTATATCTTGAAACATGGAATTGTGATACCTCTATCTTTTTTTCCCCCGTCATCATTGTTTTGGCCATTCAGGGTCTTTTGAGGTTCCAAAGAAATTTTCATATTATTTATTCCAGTTCTGTGAAAAATGCTATTGGTATTTTGATAGGGGTTGCATTGAGTCTGTAGATTGATTTGGGCAGTATATAAATTTTAACAATATTAATTTTATCAGTCCATAGCATAAAATATCTTTTTATTTATATTTTCAATTTCTTACATCATTTTTATAGTTTTATATAAATTTCTTTCACTCCTTGGTTAAATTAATTCCTAGATATTTATTCTTTTTAATGTGATGATAAATGAAATTATTTTGGCTAAAATTAACAACACAGGAAACAACAAGTGTTTGTGAGGATCCAGAGAAAGGGGAAAACTTTTTCACTGTTGTTGGGATTGCAAACTGGTGTGGCCACTCTGGAAAACAGTATGGAGGTACCTCAGAAAGTTAAAAATAGAACTATGCTATGCCTCTGCAATTGCTATACTAGGTATTTATCTAAATGATAAAAAATGTTGATCTGAAGGGGCACATAGTCCCCCAAAGTTTACAGCAACAAATAGCCGAATTATGAAAAGAGCCCAAATGTCCATTGACCGATGAATGGATAAAGAAGAGATGATATATATATATATCTATATATATTACTCAGCCATCAAAAAGAATGGAATCTTGCATTTGGAACAACATAGATGGAATAAGAGTGTATTATGCTAAGTGAAACAAATTATCAGTGAAAGCAAGTATCATGTGACTTCACTCATGTAGAATTTTATTAAAAGATTTTATTTATTTGTCTGAGAGAGAGCAAGAGAGAGCATAAGCAGGGGGGAGTGGCAGACAGAGGGAGCCTCAGGCTCTCCACTGAGCAAGGAGCCCAATGTGGGACTCAATCCCAGAACCCTGGGATCATGTCCTGAGCTGAAGGCCAATGCTTAACAGACCGAGCCACCCAGGTGTCCTCACTAATGTAGAATTTAAGAAACATAACAAATGTGTATACGTGAAGAGAAGGGAAAATAAAATAAGAAAAGCAGAGAGGGAGACACACCATACATTCTTTTAACCATAGAGAGCAAACTAAGGGTTGCTGGAGCGAGATGAGTGGGGGGAATTGGCTAAATGGGTGATGGTCTTAAGGAGGGTACTTGTTGGGATAAGCACTAGGTGATGTATGTGGGTGAGGGATCACTGGATTCTGCCCCTGAAACCAGTGCAGCACTGTATGTTAACTGACTTGAATTAAAAATAAATAAATAAATAAATAAATAAGCTAAGCACTAATAATGGCTTCAAACTCCACCAGTGTCATATCAGAGAGAAGCAATTAAATTAATCAATTTGTTAGTTAAGTAAATAAGGTGGCAAATACAATGGTAAGACTATAAACAAACTGCTATATTTCTTCATGTATTATATGGCATGTAGCCTGAACCAACTAGTTACAAAGTCATTTGAGATTAGATGTAAAAAAAAAAAAGATGCTGGATTTCTGACCTATAAGTTTATATTAAGATGGAAAATGTGGAGAAAATGAAAAATTTTAAAAAGGATTAGTGCCAGCCTTTCATTTGTATTTGTTCATTTGTTGAACAATTACATCTGTTATGGGTTGTACATTAGGAGAAGTCCAGGGAATATAGGAGTGAGTAAAACAATCATGGTGATTATATTGATGAATATTTACTCCTTTACCAAACACAACAAGACTGAGTTGCTTAATAATTTAGCTCCATTTTCCTCTGAATCTTTACATTTTAATTTTGGATATTGGATCCAACTTATTTAAATAAGCATTTATTAATTTCCAGTGATGTGAGAAATGCCCTTTTCTTTCTTATTTCTTATTTATTTATTTATTTCTTATTTTAGAGAGAAAGAGAGAGAAAGTCTGTGAAAGGTGGCAGGTGGGAAGGGAGTTGGAGAGAAAGAATCTTAAGCAGACTCTTCCCTGAATGCTGAGCCTGATGCAGACCTTGATCTCACAACCCTGAGATCATGACCTAAGCCAAAATTAAAAGTAGATCACTTAACTGATGAAGCCACTCAGGTGCCCCATCTCTTTTCATCTTTAAATCTCATTTTGATAGTTACATTTATTTTTGAAATATTATATGGTGTAATTGATGTACATTTCCAAGGGTATCAATTATTAACTGATAATTTCCATGGTTGCTAGTGAACTGAAAGATTGAATTGGGAATTTTTGTCTGCACCAAACACTACCCAGGAAATAGAATGTGTGAATTTGGTAGCAATATAAAGATCTATGGTTAAAAATAGACATTATTAAAATTATCTTTGAAATAGTGTATACTTAGAACTGAACAAATAATATGAATGTGTTTGAATTGAGAAATAGTTTTATGGGAAATTAACATTCATAGTCACTTCTAGTTTTATTATTTTTATTTCTAGTTTTTTTTTCTTTTAAAAAATACATAAAATCAGATTAGAAGGGAGATATAACAATTCCCTGGGAAAAAAAAATATTGAGGTCTATTTTGTACAAATATTCCAACCAGCATCTATAAAATATTCTAGCTGAAGGAAACCAGGCTACTGGACAGAGCATACAATTAGGAGACAAGTGACCTGAATTTTACTCCTAGAAATGCCACCTACCCCATTATATGATAATTCATGGCAGACCAGTTACTTACTTATTTTTAAGAAAAGTGATAGAATACTTATTTATCTATTTTTACTTATTTATTTATTTTATTTTTTTAGTTCAGGCTGAAAAATAATATTTTTATTCTTAATTTGTTTTCAGGGAATATAAAAAAATAATTATCAAACACAATTTTATCAATGCAAAATGCTTTATAAATAACAAATTACTGCTTTTTGTCAGGCTGAAAAATAATATTTTTATTCTTCA
This sequence comes from Enhydra lutris kenyoni, assembly GCF_002288905.1. Classification (NCBI taxonomy): domain Eukaryota; kingdom Metazoa; phylum Chordata; class Mammalia; order Carnivora; family Mustelidae; genus Enhydra; species Enhydra lutris. The sequence continues at coordinate 22,734 of NW_019154442.1, read as the reverse complement.
TTTGTTTTCAGGGAATGTAAGAAAAATAATTATCAAACATAATTTTGTCAATTGCAAAATGTTTTATACATAACACATTACTGCTTTTGAATTGTGACTTGAAATCAGATATTTCAAAAACCATTATTCTCAGTACCATTTTAAAAATTTATTGTCTTTCTGACTTCTAAAAATTAAATTGTTTTTTCATTTTAAGGAATGCCGTATAAAAGTTAAACATTTAGTTTCATTGTCCAGAAATGATGATTCTATCTGTTTTTATGCAAAAAATTATTATGCTAATAGTTTCCCATTGGACTTTCTCAATTCTCAACAAAGAAAAGAACAAAAGCAAAGAATTTAAAGCCAGAGACTGATTGCATCTGGATCTTCAAATTTGCAAGATTGTTAATAGCCATACATAATAGTTTGTGTTTATATACACTCACACAAGAAAAGTAACTACTTGATATATACATAGAGCTGATGTTCACACCACCACTACTATTCACCACACCCGCACTCAGAGTACTATTCTCCCAAATACATATTTAAAAATGTTTTTGGATGTCATGATCAACTAGGACAAATTGAGGATAGGGATAAGTATTCAGATTATATTTATAAGTAGGGCTTAATGAGCACGTAAACTCTGGTAATTTGAGCTCATATAACATTATCACTCCTGCAGACTGAGGTTACATAATTCAGTAGTACAAATTTACTTATCTTTTTTTCTAAAGATCTCTCTACTTTAATGACAACTAATTTAAACAGAAGATGTTATATTATTATCAACATCACAGGGAGTTTTGAAGATTTGAATGAATCCACACAAAGTGTTTAGAACAGTGTTTAAATAGTTCACTGTTATTATTACCATAATATGGTTATTACTTTTTTTCAGTTTTTGCTCAGGTTGGACATGTTACTACCTAGTTATTTCTAGTTGCTTTGACCCTTGGGTATTACCAATATATGGGGATAATAGAAATGTCTTTTAGATTGAGTAGTAGAGAAAAAAAATATATCTCTATACATTATATTTGTATTATATATATATGTATATATATATATGTAGTCTTGTGTTTCTTTTTAAAAATATCATCAATACGGAGGGTATCATGCTTAGCGAAATAAGTCAATCGGAGAAAGACAACTATCATATGATCTCCCTGATATGAGGAAGTGGAGATGCAACATGGGGGGTTAAGGGGGTAGGAGAAGAATAAATGAAACAAGATGGGATTGGGAGGCTGACAAACCATAAGTGACTCTTAATCTCAAAACAAACTGAGGGTTGCTGGGGGAGTGGGGTTATGGACATTGGGGAGGGTATGTGCTATGGTGAGTGATGTGAAGTGTGTAAACCTGGCGATTCACAGACCTATACCCCTGGAGATAAAAATATGTGTTTATAAAAAAACAATAAAAAAATAAAAAAAAAGAAAGTACACAAAATGAGAAAAAAAAAAGAATTATGAGTAAAATGGCAAAATTTTACTTCCTGGACCTCAGAACTGAATGTGTAATATGTCTTTAAACTGTGTAGAATCATGTGCAAAATCTATTTGGAGCTCTTACTTTTCCCCTCTCACATCATATGTGTTTTTATAAATCACATCGTCCTCTAAATGCGTTGAGAGTAGACTAATAAAAAAATTACCTGGAAGTCAGATATTTTTTTCCATGTGAAACACAAATTATTTTTTACAAGATAAAGAAAACTGAGAAACACACACACACACACACACACAAAAGATGACTGTGTTGCTTTCCTTGGACAAGTCAGCTTGAGAGAAAAAAGGCATGGAAATAGAAATGAAGAAGCCAAATATGTTTAGCCTGTGGATTTGCTAACTTATGATACTGGGCAATTCTCCACATATGGGCACACCAGGCCTACGTTTCCCTATCTGACTTGTGTACTTGCTATCTTAATTATGCTGGGCAGGTCTCCACATATGGGCACTCCAGGCCTAGGTTTCCTTATCTTTAACTTATGCTTATGGTGGTGGTGTGAGAATCAGAGAGAAAGCTTATGAGAAAGTGTCATATCAATTATAAAGTTCTCCTTGGCATTGGCTTATTATTTAAGTAGTTTGTGGGGTCAAACATTGAGTCAAAAATGTAGTACTTTATAAAGAGTTAGCCTTAGAATCAGAAGGCCTAAGTGCAAATTATAGTTCTGCCACTTGAGAACTGGGTGAATTTATGCTATTCACTTAGTATTGTTAGCTTCAACTTTCTAATCTAAAAAATTAAAATTCATAACTTTATCCAGAAAACAGATACTGAAAAAAATAGAAACAGATATTGATCTACTGTTTTGTTCATGGATTTGATCATATGTGGAGATAAGAAAAGTAGGTGCCTATACCTTATGGAAAAATTAATAAAAAAACAGACAGGGTCATAACTTATAAGCAAGTATCTTTGCTCTGTAGATAAATGGATCTATTCCAGCCTGATCATCATTGCCTATTTCATGATAGGATTTGAAGCAACAAACAATTAAAAAATAAGAATGTTAAAAAGAATGTTAAACCAGTCCCTTGCCAAGACCCTTTTACCATGGTCTCATTTGGCCCTTATAAGAGTCCCAAGAGATAGGAAGAGCAGTACCATTGTTACCCTCAACATTCATCCACCCATCTGTTCATTTGAGATATTTATCAAGTGTCAATTATTGTACATAAAGTAGTATAATTGCTGTCCAACTGTAAATATGTGTGGTTTTCTCACGTGCTTTTTACTCACCAAAAATTGGAAAAAGTTCTTATTGGATATCATCTGTGCAGCTGCATAGAGAGGAAAAGTTCTTTTGACTTGAAGGTGAGCAGCCTGGGATTTAAATTCCTGCTCTACCAGGATAGGCTGAGGAACGCTGGCTAAGTTTAAGAACCTGGCACACAGTAGGCACATGATAAATGTAAGAGAATGGGTGAATGAATGACTGATGCCACTTCACCTCTTTGAGCCTCTGTTTTCTCATCTGTAAATGGAAATGATAACTCCTGGACCCCCAAATAGTTGTCAGATTAGCGAGAATTACTGCAGTTAAAAAGTGTTTCTATAGATGACAAACCAATAAATATGGCTGTTCCTGAGCTCCATCTTTCTTTTACCCAGTGCAGATGACCATTTCCTCCCTGGAAATTACCTGCTCTGGTCTAGCTTGCTTGATTATATTTTGGAAAACTTTCCACTTGGCTAGATTACTCTGGTTGCTGTGTTGATAATAGACTATAGGGCTATCAGTAGGGCCATAAGTAAAGAAAACAATTATGAGGCTATTTCTATGACCTATGCAAGAAATGGTAGTGACTTGAACCAGAGTAATAGCAGTGGATTGTTTATGGGTATATTTTGAAAGTAAACACAATAGTATTTCTTAAAGGATTAGATGTGTAGTAAATGATAGAGAGGAGTCAAGGTTGATTTCAGGATTTTTTGCTCTGAGCACTAGAAGGATGGAGTTACCATCAACTGAGATGGAGTAGATTTGTGGAGGTAAATCAGAAGTACAGTTGGGGCATATTAAATTTGAAGTGTTTATTAGACTACAGCTGGAAATGTTAAGGAAGTTGACTACATACATCTGGGGACAGAAAGGGAGACTGGAGTTAGATATATAGATTTGGTCAACAGTTCCACAGGCCAGGCCAGCCAAGTAGGATGAACACAGCCATTGTCTTTGACAACTAGGAGGTCACAGGTGATGTTTTCAGAGCCATTTCAGGATCACAATAGGGAAATAAGTCAGACTGCTTTGTGTTAAGGAATAAAGAAGCTTCAAAAGAAGTAGCAATAGTAAATGTGGATTACTCTTTTTGAGTATTGTGGTAGTGGAGGGAGGGCAAAGTTGGGCAGGAGTTGATGGGAGAGAACTGTGACTTTTGGTGCACTGACCACTCATACCTCTTAACACACTTTTCTGCATTAGCTTTTNTTTTCAAAGTCTGTCTTCAACTGTCCCTACCCTGGTTCTTTTCCCTCTGCCTATTCCTCAAACTTTCTGCCTTCAGTATTCTTTCTTTGGACTTTGTTCACCCACCTGGCAGAGAAAGCCATGAAAACTTAGCCTGCATTCTAGAGTCTCCAAGATCTGGCTCTGGTATCTTAGTGTAAGTTTCTTCCTCCCACACTCTCTTTCCCATACAACCTAAAGCTGTTTCTACTCTGGATTTTTTTCTAGTCCCAGAACTTTTCACTTTTATGCTTCCATCCTTTTAAGCAAGATCTTTACTTTGCCCAGAAGCCCTACCTCCCTTTCTTCATATATGTAAATATTTCTTTTTTTTTTTCAAGACTCTGCTCAAATATTCCCCTCCCTCACCTGTAGGAATTAGAATATGATCTCTTTTTTATAGTAATTATTACTTTCAAATTGTCCAAAAATGGCATAAATTATTTTATTGGTGTTGATATAAATGTCCAAGATACTAGATGATCTTTTTTCTGAAGTTTTAAGATTCTGTGTGATTCTCTTATTATCAAGTTCTCTGAAAATACCCAATTCTGACATCAGCTGCCCACCCACTCACTATGTTGTTTAGCACATCACTTCCTATACTGGTACTCTGCAGCCTGTAGAGAGTTTTCACTCCACTTGCCTGAAGATGAAGAATCTGGAATTTAGTTCTCAGTTCATTAACAGATCATGAAATCATAAGTATTAACCTGAGTATCAGTCACTTGATACAAAATGAGGATCACTTGTAGAAGAGGGTAATATAATCACATCCTTCTGAAAGCAGTGATTATGCAGACTATTTAAATGTCACCCCCTTTAGGGAGCTGTCGTGGTGTTCCCACACCAGCATCCTCCACCTCTGTATTTCAACATCATATTATATATACTTCTCTCATTGCATTTTTCACACAGCATCACTGAGTCTCTACCAGGTAGGTAACATCAGAAATGGTTTAGTGTCATGTTAGTATGATGGAGTTAAGATTTAGGCAGATCTCAATTCAAACTTTCTTACTCTGCTATTTATTAGTTGTGTGACCTTGACTAAAATTATGTAATACCTTTGATCATTAGTATCATGATGGGGACTTTATTGGGAAAAAATAAGTTGGTAAATATAAAACATCTGGCAGACTGCTAGATATGTATCAAGTTACTCAGTAAATATTTGTCAATCCAGTTTCATTGAATTGGCCCATTGCATAAAGCATTCTCTCTGCTTCTAATGCCACCGATTATTGAGGGGACACAATTAGACCATTTATTTAACTTTTATTAAATAAAAAGTGTTACAGTTTTAATCTTCTGTGAACCTCAGTAATGGACTGATTGTTTGAAGGACTAGCATTGTTGTGTATTTAAATAGAACAAATTGAATTACACATAAACAGCAGTAGAAATTCCTGCAGAGTACTATTTTTCAACATAAACCATTATCCCTGCCAGCCATATGTATAGACACAGCAAAGCTTCTGTATTTATATTTTTTCATTAAAAACAAAATGATTAATTTCACAAATTAATTTATTGTATTCATCACAACAGCCAAATTCAAATTAAACAGTCTAATGCTTTAGGGAATCAAGACTGGCTTATTGAAAGGACTCTGTAATTTTGATACCATTTTCTTAGTAAGAGCCTAAAATTTGCTGTTTTCTAGCAAGAAATCTTAAAGGATTTCACAGCATCATCTTTCCTAGTGCATTATTTTCAGAGATTTCAAATTGGCCTCTGGTTACTTTCAGAAATCAAATTCTCTAATGTAATCTCTTTCAACTCTGGAGCAGCAATATGGAGTGGTATATTGGACAAGGTGTAGCTTGAAGGTTGGAAAGGTCTTCAATTCTGGCCTTGGGAAAATTCCTTTAGAAAATGGTCCTGTTTCATTCTTTTGCATGAAGCTGTTCAGTTTTCCCAACACCATTTATTGAAGAGACTGTCTTTTTCCCATTGGATATTCTTTTCTGTTTTTTTGAAGCTTAATTCACCACATAATTGTGGATTTATTTCTGGTTTTATTTTTCTGTTCTATTAATATATGTGTCTATTCTTGTGCCAGTACTGTTTTGATAACTACAGCTTTGCAGTATAACTTGAAGTCTGGAATTGTGATTCCTCCAGCTTTGCTTTTCCAAGATTGCTTTGGCTATAGAGGATATTCTGTGGTTCCATACCGATTTTAGGTTTGCTTATTCTAGTTCTGAGAAAAATGCTGGTGGTATTTTGATAGAGATTGCATTAAATGTATAGATTACTTTGGGTGGTATAGACATTTTAACAATTTTTTTTTTCTTCCAGTCCAGTAGTAGGGAGTGCCTTTCCATTTCTTTGTGTTATCTTGAATATTTTTCATCAGTGTTTTATAGTTTTCAGAGTACAGGTCCTCCACCTCCTTGCCTAAGTTTATTCCTAAATACTTCATTTATTTTTGGTTTAATTGTGAATAAGATTCTTTTCTTAATTTCACTTCTTGTTGCTTCATTATTAGTGTATAGGAATACAACAGATTTCTGTACATTGATTTTGTATCCTGAACTCAATTTGTATTACTGAATTCATTTATCAGTTCTGGTAGTTTTTGTGGAGTCTCTTGGGTTTTCTATATATAGTAAAATGTGATATGCAAATAGTGAAAGTTTTACTTCTTGCTTACTGATTTGGATGCCTTTTATTTCTTTTTGTTGACTGATTGCTGTGGCTTGGACTTTTAGTACTGTGTTGAACAAAGATGGCAAGAGTGCACACCCTTGTCTTATTCCTGACCTTATGGGAAAGCTCTTAGTTTTTTGCCATTGAGGATGATGTTTACTGTGGGTTTTTCATATATGGACTTTATTATGTTGAGGTATGTGCCTTTTAAGCCTACTTTGTTAAGGGATTTATCATGAATGGCTATTGTACTTTGTCAAATGTTTTCTCTGCATTGGCTGAAATGATCATACGGTTTTCATCATCTTATTAATATAATGTATCACATTGATTGATTTGTGATTGTTGAACCACACTTGCATCCCAGGCATATATCCTACTTGATCATGGCAAATGATTTTTCTGTTTTTTAATTCAGTTTACTAGTATTTTGTTGAGGATTTTTGCATCTATGTTCATCAGAGATATTGGCCTATTTTTCTCCCTTCTTTGTTGTTGTTGTGTCTTTTACTCATTTTGGTTTCAGGGTAATGGTGACCTCAAAATTGATAGAATTTATCTGTGAAGTCTTTGACTTCAACGAAAGTCCTGGACTTTTGTTTTTGGAGAGTTGTGTTTTTTTTATTACTGGTTCAATCTCCTTGTGGATAATTGGTCTATTAAAATTTTCTATTTCTTCCTGATACAGCTTTGGTAGATTATATGTTTCTAGGAATTTATCCATTTCTTCTAGGTTGTCCAATTTATTGGCATATATTTTTTCATAATATTCTCTTACAATCCTTTGTATTTCTGTTATGACAATGTTATTTCTTTTCTTTCATTTCTGATTTTATTTTGGGTGATTTCTCTCTCTTTTTGATGAGTTTGGCCAAGGGCTTATCAATTTTGTTGATCTTTTCAAAGAGCCAGCTCCTGGTTTCATTGATCTCATCTATTGCTTTTGGTTTGCTTGTTTTTTTATCTATCTATCATCTATCTATCTATCTATCTATCATCTGTCATCTTTTTGAGAGAGAGAGAGAGAGAGAGAATGGAGGAGGAGGAGGAACAGAAGGAGAAGGAGAGAATCCTAAGCAAGCTCCATACCCAGCACAGACTCTGACCCAGAGCTTGATCTCAGGACTCTGAGATCATGACCTGAGCCAAAATCAAAAGTCAGACACTAATAAAATTTTAAAAAATAAATTAATTTTTTAATCTTTTTTTTGTGTGTGTTGTTTTTATTTTTTTTATTTTTTTATTTCTTTTCAGCGTAACAGTATTCATTGTTTTTACACCACACCCAGTGCTCCATGCAATCCGAACCCTTAATTTTTTAAAAAGTCAGACACTTAACCTACTGAGCTGCTCAGATGCCATATGTCATTTATTTCTGCTCTAATCTTTATTATTTATTCTTTCCGATAGACCATCCTGAGGTCTGTTTTAGCTCTGTATGGTGTCTCTGCCCTTCCTACCTTCTTAAATATGGCCTCTTCTCTCCATTTAGTTGTGCAGAGTTTGTTCTGCCAGTCTTTGGGTTGTTTTCTGGGTTATTTACACTGATGTGGGTATTATCTGTGGGACAAAGGGAGCTTACGGTCCTCTTCCTCTACCACATTTTCAGCCATCTGATTACTTTAGTTTTATATAAAGTCTTGAAATCAAGTAGTTTAAAGTTTCTAACCTTGTTTTTCTTTTTCAAAATAGTTGTGGCTAGTCCAACTTTTTCCAATGCTATATAAATTATAGAATCAATTTATCAATTAGGGCTCCCTTTTATCTGTAGGTAAATTTTAGGAGAATTGATAGATTAACAATATTGAACTTTTCAATAGACAAACACAGTATGTATCTTCATTTATTTACATCATCTTTAAGTAAGTTCAACAATGTTTTGATGATTTCCATGTTCTCTTAATTGGTGATAAAAGATTGTTGATGTTTCCAACTATAATTGAGGTTTATTTTTCTTTCAGTTCTGTCAGATTTTACTTATTTCAAAGTACAATTTTATGATTGTTGACTTCTCAATGCAGTGATCCCTTGATCATTGTGAAATTCAACTTTATCCATATTGATGTTCTTTTTCTAAAGTTTGTTTTATACTAATACAATAAATTCTGCATCTTTCTAATGATTACTGACTGCATGGTATATGTTTTTCCATTTTTAAAAATTTTAAACTATTTATGCCTTTATATTTAAAGGGGATTTCTTGTAGACAGTACATACTTCAACCTTGATTTTTAAATTCAGGCTGGCAATCTCCTTTTAATTGGAATGTTTAGACCATTTAAATATAATGTATTTATTAATTTGGCTGGATTTAAGTCTATCCTCTTGCTCTTTGTTTTCCATTTGTTCTATCTGTTCTCTGTATCCTTTTCCTTATTTCATTTGGATTAATTGGAGTATTTTTAAGGATTCTATTCAATATTCACTGTTCACTTACTAGCCAGACCTCTTCATTCTACCTTTTTAGGGGTTACTCTAGCATTTACAATAAATATCTGTGACTTATCACAACCTATCTTCAAACAATATTATAATTGGGGGTGCCTGGGTGGGTCAATTGGTTCAACTTCTGCCTTCTGATCATTCTAGGGTCCTGGGATTGAGACACCCACATGGGGCTCCCTGTTCATCAGGGAGTCTGCTTCTCCTTCTCCTTCTGTCACTCACCCTTGCTCCTGTGCATGTGCACTCTCTCTCAAATAAGTAATAAAGTGTTTTTAAAAAAACTTTAAATAAAAAGATTACATTATAATTGTTGACATGTACTGAAATGTCCTTATAACAGTATTCTTATATTTTTCTTTCTGTCCTTTTGCTATTATTGTCATCTTTCATATTTATATATATTATAAATCCCATAATACATTCCAATTGTTTTTGTTTTGAACATCCAGTTCTTTGTTTTAAACATCCAAATTCTCTTAGCTTTTGTTTAGTTGAAAAGGTCTTCATTTTGCTTTAATTTTTAACAAAATTTGGGTCATTTTATTGTGAAATGTATGATTATGTTGCTTTTATTTTAAAACATATTTTTGCTGTCCAATTTTCTCAGCACCATTTTTTAAAGAGACTGTCTTTTTTCCACTGTATATTTTGTCCTGCTTTTTCGAAGATTATTTGACCATAAAGTTGAGGGTGCATATCTGGGCTCTCTACTCTGTTACACTGCTCTATGTGTCTGTTTTTATGCCAGTACCATGCTGTCTTGGTGATCACAGCATTGAAGTAAAGCTTGAAATCCGGCAACATGATGCCTGCAGTTTTGTTTTACTTTTTCAACATTTCCTTAGCAATTTGGGGTCTCTTCTGGTTCCATACAAATTTTAGGATTGTTTGCTTCAGCTCTTTAAAAAATGCTGGTCTAATTTTGATTGGAATGGCATTGAAAGTATAGATTGCTCTAGGCAGTATAGACATTTTAACAATGTTCATTTTTCTGATCCATGAGCATGGAATGGTCTTCCATCTTTTTGTGTTTTCTTCAATTTCTTTCATGAGTGTTCTGTAGTTCCTTGAGTACAGATCGTTTACATCTTTGGTTAGGTTTATTCCCAAGTATCTTATGGTTCTTGGAGCTATAGTAAATGGAATCGATTCTCTAATTTCCCTTTCTGTATTTTCATTGTTAGTTTATAAGAAAGCAACTGATTTCTGTACAATTGATTTTGTATCCTGCCACATTACAGTGGAAAAAAGACAGTCACTTCAATAAATAGTGCTGGGAAAATTGGACAGCTATGTGTAGAAGAATGAAACTTGACCATTCTCTTACCCCATACACAAAGATAAACTCAAAATGGATAAAAGACCTCAATGTGAGACAGGAATCCATCAGAATCCCAGAGGAGAACATAGACAGTAACCTCTTTGACATCGGCCACAGCAACTTCTCTCTTTCTTTCTTTTTTTTAAATTAACATATAATGTATTATTAGACCAGGGGTACAGGTCTGTGAATAGCCAGGTTTACACTTCACAGCACTCACCATAGCACATACCTTTCCCAATGTCCATAACCCACCCACCCTCTCCTTATCCCCCTCCCCCACCAGCAACCCTCAGTTTGTTTCGTGAGATTAAGAGTATCTTATGGTTTGTCTCCCTCCTGATCCCATCTTGTTTCATTTATTCCTTTCCTACCCCCCAAACCCCCCACCTTTGCCTCTCAAATTCCTCATATCAGGGAGATCTTATGATAATTGTCTTTCTCTGATTGGCTTATTTCGCTCAGCATAATACCCTCTAGTTCCATCCACATCATTGCAAATGGCAAGATTTCATTTCTTTTGATGGCTGCATAGTATTCCATTGTATATATATATACCACATCTTCTTTATCCATTCATCTGTTGATGGACATCTAGGTTCTCTCCAATAGCCAATAGTTTGGCTATTGTGGACATTGCTGTTATAAACATTCAGGCACATATGCCCCTTCGGATCACTACATTTGTATCTTTAGGGTAAATACCCAGTAGTGTAATTGCTGGGTCATAGGGTAGTTCTATTTTCAACATTTTGAGGAACCTCCATGCTGTTTTCCAGAGTGGTTGCACCAGCTTGCATTCCCACCAACGGTGTAGGAGGTTTCCCCTTTCTCTGCATCCTTGCCAGCATCTGTCATTTCCTGACTTGTTAATTTTAGCCATTCTGACTGGTATGAGATGGTAGCTCATTGTGGTTTTGATTTGTATTTCCCTAATGCTGAGTGGTGTGGAGTACTTTTTCATGTGTCTGTTGGCCATCTGGATATCTTCTTTGCAGAAATGTCTGTTCCTGTCCTCTTCCCATTTCTTGATGGGATTATTTATTCTTTGGGTATTGAGTTTGATAAGTTCTTTGTAGATTTTGGATACTAGCCCTTTATCTGATGTGTTGTTTGCAAGTATCTTCTCCCATTCTGTCAGTTGTCTTTTGGTTTTATTAACTGTTTCCTTTGCTGTGCAAAAGCTTTCGATCTTGATGAAGTCCCAATAGTTCATTTTTGCTCTTGCTTCCCTTGCCTTTGGCGATGTTCCTAGGAAGAAGTTGCTGTGGCTGAGGTCGAAGAGGTTGCTGCCCATGTTCTCCTCAAGGATTTTGATGGATTCCTTTCTCACATTGAGGTCTTTCATCCATTTTGAGTCTATTTTCATGTGTGGTGTAAGGAAATGGTACAGTTTCATTTTTCTGCATGTGGCTGTCCAATTTTCCCAAATACCACTTGTTGAGAGACTTTTTTCCATTGGACATTCTTTCCTGCTTTGTCAAAGATTAGTTGACCATAGAGTTGAGGGTCTATTTCTGGGCTTTCTATTCTGTTCCATTGATCTATATGTCTGTTTTTGTGCCAGTACCATACTGTCTTGAAGATGACAGCTTTGTAATAGAACTTGAAGTCTGGAATTGTGATGCCACCAACTTTGGTTTTCTTTTTCAACATTCCTTTGGCTATTTGGGGTCTTTTCTGCTTCCATATAAATTTTAAGATTATTTGTTCCATTTCTTTGAAAAAAATGGATGATATTTTGATAGGGATTGCATTAAATGTGTAGATTGTTTTAGGTAGCATAGACGTTTTCACAATATTTGTTCTTTCAATCCTTGAGCATGGAAAATCTTTCCATTTCTTTGTGTCTTCCTCAGTTTCTTTCATGAGTACTTTATAGTTTTCTGAGTACAGATATTTTGCCTCTTTGGTTAGTTTTATTCCTAGGTATCTTATGGTTTTGTGTGCAATTGTAAATGGCATTGACTCCTTAATCTCTCTTCTGTCTTGCTGGTGTATAGAAATGCAACTGATTTCTGTGCATTGATTTTATATCCTGACACTTCACTGAATTCCTATACAAGTTCTAGGAGATTTGGAGTGGAGTCTTTTAGTTTTCCACATAAAGTATCATATTATCTGTAAAGAGTGATAGGTTGATTTCATCTTTGCTGATTTGGATGCCTTTAATTTCTTTTTGTTTTCTGATTGCTGAGGCTAGGACTTCTAGTATTATGTTGAATAGCAGTGGTGATAATGGACATCCCTGCCATGTTCCTGACCTTAGCGGAAAAGTTCTCAGTTCTTCTCCATAGAGAATGATTTTTGCTGTGGGTTTTTCATAGATGGCATTGATGATATTGAGTTATGTACCCTCTATCCCTACACTTTGAAGAGTTTTGATCAAGAAAGGATGCTGTACTTTGTCAAACGCTTTTCCAGCATCTATTGAGAGTATCATATGGTTCTTGTTCTTTTATTAATGTATTGTGTCACATTGATTGATTTGTGGATGTTGAACGAATCTTGCAATCCCAGAATAAATCCCACTTGGTCATGGTGAATAATGCTTTTAATATACTGGCAGATCCTATTGGCTAGTATTTTGGTGAGAACATTCCAATCTGTGTTCATCAAAGATATTGGTCTGTAATTCTCTTTTTTGATGGGGTCTTTGTCCGGTTTGGGGACCAAGGTAATGCTGGCCTCATAAAACGAGTTTGGAAGTTTTCCTTCCATTTCTATTTTTGGAACAGTTTCAGGAGAACAGGTATGAATTCTTCTTTAAATGTTTGGTAGAATTCCCCTGGGAAGCCGTCTGGCCCTGGGCTCTTGATTTTTGGGAGATTTTTGATGACTGCTTCAATCTCCTTACTGGTTATGGGTCTATTCAGGTTTTCTATTTCTTCCTGGTTCAGTTTTGGTAGTTTATATATATATATCTAGGAATGAACCCACTTCTTCCAGATTGTCAAATTTGGCAGCGTATAGTTGCTCATAGTATGTCCTTATAATTGTTTGTATTTCTTTCATGTTGGTTGTGATCTCTCCTCTTTCATTCATGATTTTATTTATTTGGGTCCTTTATCTTTTCTTTTTCATAAGTCAAGTCAGGGGTTTATCAATCTTACTAATTCTCTCAAAAAACCAGCTCCTAGTTTCATTGATTTGTTCTGCTCTTCTTTTGGTTTCTATTTCATTGATTTCTGCTTTGATCATTATTATTTCTCTTCACCTGTCAGGTTTAGGCTTTCTTTGGTGTTCTTTCTCCAGCTCCTTTAGGTGTAAGGTTGGGTTGTGTACTTGAGACCTTTATTGTTTCTTGAGAAAGTCTTGCATCGCTATATATTTTCCTCACAGGACTGCCTTTGCTGTGTCCCACAGATTTTGAACTTTTATGTTTTCGTTATCATTTGTTTCCATGAATTTTTTCAATTCTTCTTTAATTTCCTGGTTGACCCATTCATTCTTTAGTAGGATGCTCTTTAGCTTCCATGTATTTGGTTTCTTTCCAACTTCCCTCTTGTGATTGAGTTCTAGCTTCAGAGCACTGTGGTCTGAAAATATGCAGGAAATGATTCCAATCTTTTGGTACCAGTTGAGACCTGCTTTGTGACCCAGGATGTGATCTATTCTGGCAAATGTTCCATGTGCACTAGAGAAGAATGTGTATTCTGTTGCTTTGGGATGGAATGTTCTGAATAAATCTGTGATGTCCATCCGGTCCAGTGTGTCATTTAAGGCCTTTATTTCCTTGTTGATGTTTTGCTTGGATGATCTCTCCACTTCAGTGAAGGGGGTGTTAAAGTCCCCTACTATTATTGTATTATTGTTGATGTGTTTCTTTGATTTTGTTATTAATTGGTTTATATAGTTGGCCACTCCCATGTTAGGGACATAGATATTTAAAATTGTTAGATCTTCTTATTGGACAGACCCTTTGAGTGTGATAGAGTGTCCTTCCTCATCTCTTATTATAGTCTTTGGCTTAAAATCTAATTGATCTGATATAAGGATTGCCACCCCAGCTTTCTTTTGATGTCCATTAACATGGTAAATTGTTTTCCACCCCCTCACTTTAAATCTGGAGGGGTCTTTGGGTCTAAAATGAGTTTCTTTTAGACAGCATATTGATGAGTTTTGTTCTTTTATCCATTCTGATACCCTGTGTCTTTTGATTGGGGCATGTAGCCCATTTACATTCAGGGTAACTATTGAATGATGTGTATTTAGTGCCATTTTACTGCCTCTAAGGTGACTGTTACTGCATATTGTCTCCGTTCCTTTCTGGTCTACTACTTTTAGGCTCTCTCTTTGCTTACAGGACCCCTTTATTTATTTCCTGTAAGGCTGGTTTGGTGTTTACAAATTGTTTTACTTTTGTTTGTCCTGGAAGCTTTTTATCTCTCGTTCTATTTTCAATGATAGCCTAGCTGGATCTAGTATTCTTGTTTGCCTGTTTTTCTCATTTAGTGCTCTGAATATATCCTGCCTGTTCTTTCTGGCCTGCCAGGTTTCTGTGGATAAATAAGTCTGCTGCCAATCTAATATTTTTACCATTGTATACTACAGACTTCTTGTCCCAGGCTGCTTTCAGTATTTTCTCTTTGTCACTGAGACTTCTTAGTTTTACTATTAGATGAGGGGGTGTGGACCTATTTTTTATTGATTTTGAGGGAAATTCTCTGTGCCTCATGGATTTTGATGTTTGTTTCCTTTGCCATATTAGGGAAATTACATACAATAATTTACTCCAATATACCTTCTGCCCCCCTCTCTCTTTCTTCTTCTTCTGGAATCCCAATTATTCTAATATTGTTTCATTTTATGGTATATCTTATTTCTCAAATTCTCCCCTTGTGGTCCAGTTGTTGTTTGTCTCTCTTTTGCTCAGCTTCTTTATTCTCCATCATTTGATCTTCTATATCACTAATTTTCTCTTCTGCCTCATTTATCCTAGAAGTAAGAGCCTCCATTTTTTATTGCACCTCATTAATAGCTTTTTTTTATTTCATCTTGGTTAGATTTTAGTTCTCTTATTTCTCCAGAAAGGGCTTTTTTTTTCCTGGACAGTGTTTCTCTAATATCTTCCATGCCTTTTTGGAGCCCATCTAGCACCTTGAGAATCATCATTCTGAACTCTGGATCTGATATATTTCCAATGTCTGTATTGGTAACTTCCCTAGCCTTTGGTACTGTTTCTTGTTCTGTTTTCTCTGTTGAGTTTTTCTGCCTTGTCATTTTACCCAGATAAGAATATATGAATGAGAGAATAAAATACTAAAAGGGTAGCAAAGACACCAGAAAAATGTACACTAACCTAATCAGAGGAGACCCCAAATTGGGGGGAGAAGAAAGGGGATAAAAAGAAGTTAAATTTTTTTAAAAAGTTATATATATATATATATATATATGAATAGAGAAGAGGCACCCATTTGATTTAGGGTGTATTTTGGTCTCTTAGAAGAAACTATCTCCCAAAATTTTAAAGAAGGTAAAATTTATATATATACAAAAATATATATATACAAAATATATACAAAAATAAGGGTAAGCACGATGAAGGGATGGAATATAATTGTAAAGATGAAAATTTAAACAAAAAATTCTAAAAAAGGAATTGATAAGATAAGTTGGTTGGAAAAAGAAAGAATAAGAAAGTGGAGAGAATTTGCTCAGGCTGGAGGCTAGAACAAAACCCTCTGCTAGGTTTAGGGTATATTTTGATCTATAAGAAGAAATTGTATCCCAATATTTTTTAGAAGAAAAAACCCTATATATATACAGAAAATAAAGTTAGATACAATGAAGGATAAAATATGACTATAATAATGAGGGTTTAAAAATATTTTTTTTAGAAAGGCATTAAGATAAACTAGTTAAAAAACATTAAAAGGGGAAAGAAGAAAAGTTAAAAAAATTAGAATAAGAAAAAACAAAATTAAAAACAATTAATTAACTTTGCAAGACTAAAGAATCATGGGGAGAAAGCCATGAATTCTGTGCTTTGCTTTCCCCTCCTCTGGAACTCCGCTGTTCTTCTTGATCAGTGAGCTTGGTCTTGGCTGGCTGTTCATGCTGATCTTCTGGAGGAGGGGCCTGTTGTAGTGATTCTCAGATTTCTTTGCCTGAGGCAGAATTGTGACACCCTTGCCAGGGGCCAGGCTAAGTAACCTGCTTGGGTTCGCTCTCAGGAGCTTTTGTTCCCTGAATGCTTTCCACAGAGCTCTGGAAGATGGGAATGAAAATGCTAGCCTCCCAATCTCTGGCCTGGTGGAGGTTGGGGCCCCACTCCTCAGTTCCCTCAAAGAGAAAAGTGCTCAATACTCCCATCTCCCTGGTCTCTGGCTGTGCTTTGGGCTCTCCTGGCCTGTGATGGAGCATTTCTGTCTCTGGCACAAGCCCGGCTTGGAGTGTCCAAACCCAGCAGATTCCTGCCACTCTGTTCTTTGGTGGATGAAGGTGGGTCTCCCCGGATCTGCCACTTGTGGGGTCCCTGCTCGAAGAGCAGTGGCCTGATGTGCTGCAGATCACAGTTTAAGGTAACCTCGAGGTGAGAGCTCACTCCTTGTCTCTGTGTCTGCAGCCAGCTTCCCCACTCTGATATCTGCAAGCTCTGCTGCACTCAGACTAGATCAGACCCCTGATCCTTCTGTGACCCTGTGGGACCTGAGACCACAATGTCTCCGTGAGGGTTCCACCCCTGCTTAGCCTCTGGAGTGATGTCCCTCAGTGGAGCAGACCTTTAAAAGTTCAAATTTTGTGCTCTGTTGCTCCACTGCCAGGAGCCGGCCCCTCCCTCTGTGGTCTATCTTCCTGTCGCTTTGGATTCATTTCTCCACATTTCCTACCTTTCAGAAAGTGGTCGATTTTCTGTTTCTAGAGTTGCTGCTCTTCTTCTATTCAATCTCCTGTTGGGTTTGTAGGTGTTCAGAATGGTTTGGTAACTATCTAGCTGAACTCCTGTGACCTGATGTTATCTCAGTTGGCTACTTCTCCACCATTTTGATGACTCCTTCTCCTGGAGACATGTTTTGAAAGAAGTGGCTGTGGCCAATGTCGAAAAGGTTACTGCCTATGTTCTCCTCTAGCATTTTGAAGGATTTGTGTCTCACATTGAGGTCTTTCATCCATTTTGAGTTTATCTCTGTGTAAGGTGTAAGAGAATGTTTGAGTTTCATTCTTCTGTGTATAGCTGTCCAATTTTCCCAGCACCATTAATTGAAGAGACTGTCTTTTTTCCATTGGATATTTTCTCCTGCTTTGTCGAAGATTATTTGACCATAGAGTTGGGGGGTCCATATCTGGGCTCTCCCTTCTGTGTCATTGATCTATGTGTCTGTTTTTGTGCCAATGCCGTGCTGTCTTGGTGATCACAGCTTTGTAATATAACTTGAAATCAGGCAACATGATACCCCCAGCTTTGTTTTTCTTTATCAACATTTCCATGGCAATTCAGGGTCTTTCCTGGTTCCATACAAATTTTAGGATTGTTTGTTCCAGGACTTCGAAAAATCCCATTATTATTTTGATCTGGATGGCACTGAAAGTATAGATTGGCCTGGGCAGCATAGAGATTTTAAAAATGTTTATTCTTCCAATGCATGAGCATAGAATGTTTTTCCATCTTTTTGTGTCTTCTTCAATTTCCTTCATAAGTGTTCTGTAGTTTCTAGGGTATAGATCCTTTACCTCTTTTATTAGGTTTATTCCAAGGTATCATAAGGTTTTTGGTGCTCTTGTAAATAGAATCAATTCCATAATTTTTCTTTCTACAGTTACATTGTTAGTGTACAAGAAAAGTACTGATTTCTGTTTTTTCTTTAAAGATTTATGTTTTGTTTTGTCTGGAAGTAGATGACTTGCTGTTCCTTTTGATTCTTTTGAAGATTGTTTTTGAGATACTTTAGCAAAGATGTAGTGTGGCTTTACTATAGGAATAGCTTAGCCCTGTTACTAAGGTCTGGACTTTGTGAAGTATTTACTGAATGACTCAAAATATCAAAGAAGACTGTTCACTCTTGGAACATGAATAATTCCTAACCCCTCTGTGATCTCTAGAAATTGTTCAACTCACAGCTCTCCCTAGTTGCTCTTCTTCTGACCTCTTTGACTTTTACCCTTATATATACATTTGGAGACAGTGAAGACTCAAGAGCAACAGTATGCAAATTTCTGAAGCTCTTTTTCTGAAAAGGTCTTCCTTCTCAAAGACTATCCCTCATTACCTCCAAATCTTTGTACTATGATGTCTATCTTCTCAATTCAGCAACACCACTAAGTTATGCTTGGTATTCCTGCCCTTCTCCACAGCCCAAAATATACCTTCAGACAAAAAGCATAGTTGATTACAAGGCTCACCTCACTTTTTTCTCATATTTCAGGTATTAGAGTCCTTCATTACATATTGTCCAATATATGAAAACAATTTTTAATGTTTTGTTCAGTTTTATTGTTGCTTAAGACACTAGGGTAAATCTGGCTCCTGTTACTATACCATGCATAGACGCATAACTCCAAGTCCTTTGCATAACTCCAAATGTGTCTTTGAATGTGATATATCATAGCTAAAGTAGTCTAAAACTATGATTTATGATGTCAGAATCTATACCAAACCTTAATTTTAATTCAGTTTGTGAAACATTAATAATCACTGACCATCTGCTAAATTCTTTTTTGGGTTCTGAGACATAAAGATAATATTAAGGAAATCCCTTTACTAGGGAGCTCTGTATAGTTAGAGAAGACAGATGTGTAAGTGATCTTGAGCAAGCCATTTTACAGTATATCAAGAGAGGCATCGTGGTATAATAAGAAATGGTGGACTGGACGATATTTCTGCCAGTCCTCCAAGACCAATCTTGATTATACTGTGCAGAATCTGCCAGAACTATTATTTCAACCTACTTACTATTGTATAACCTTGGTAATCTTAATAGTTGTCTAAACTTGAGTTTTTCCATCATCATACAAACTTGTGGTAGCTCCTAGGGTGATTGCAAGGACTCAGTGTACATCAATAAAGTACCTTCCCTTCTAGTAGGTGCTCAGTTTAGTCCCCTTCTGTTTATGACTCTACGCTCTCATCCATATATTTGGAGTAATCTCCTATGTATGTGTTAAGTTACAGTACTGTTGTGAAGATTAGGGATTACAAATTTGACAGCACTGTGAAGTATGCAGGTCACTGGTGGGACTCTGTAGCCCTTGGCAGTTTTCTTTATTTTCTAAGGCACAGCCTGGGCAAGTAGGTTAAACATCATTCTTTCTATAAATGCCAGTGTGGCTGGCACAGTAGATTGATTTTGAGTACCAGAATTTGGAATTCTACCCAACAGTGATAGTTTTGTTATGGTCTTTATAGTGCAATTAAGACCTACCTTGGCAACACACCAGTTTTTTTTTGTTTTTTTTTTTTTTCAAACAAATGGTATGTGCTGTGGATTCCTGGGTGTTGTGGCATTAGGCTAAGCATAGGTGAGTCTCTTTAGAACATTACAGAAACTGTTTCTGTTGGTCAGCACTGTATCTGTGTCCCCTTGGAGTACTTGAAAACAGACATATTTACAAAATGGGGCTGGAATGTTGTGATTTTTCATGTATGTTTGGTTTTTGTCCATGGTTCCTGGCTCCTAGCTACTAAAACCCTTGGAATTTCCATAATAAGAGCTAAAATATGGCTTTTGTTGTGTTATTGAGGTAACTTTTGGAAAACTCCTAGGTAACTCAAGGATGATTACTGTTCTCCAGGGAAACAACCATGTGATTAGAGAGTTGAGGGGCTTCAGATTGAATTTAATTGCCTGTGGCCAATGATTTAGTTAGTCAATGACTCTATGATGAAGCCTCCATAAAAATCCAAAAGGACAGGTTTCAGAGAGCTTTCAGGTTGGTGAACACTTGAAGGTGTGGGGAGAGTGGCATTCCTGGAAATGGAACAGAAGCTCCCTGTTCCTTCCCACATACTCTATCTTTTGCATCTCTTCCTTCTAGCTGTTCTGAATTCTATCCTTTAATAATAAACCATTAATCTAGTAAGTAAAGTGTTTCTGAGTTCTATGAACAACTCTAGCAAATTAATCAAACCCAAGGAAGGGGTTATGGGAACCTTTGATTTGTAGACAGTCAGTAGTACAGCTGGTCACCTGGATTTGTGACTGGTGTCTGAATCCCAAGAAGGAGGTTGGGACCCCTATCTATAGCTGGTTGGTCAGGAGCCCAGGTGAAAACCTGGGCTTGGGATTAGTGTCAAAATGAGATGAATAGGCACATTCTTGGAGGACTGAGCCCCCAAACTGTGAAATCTGATGGTATCTATGGGTAGTGTTCAAAATTGAATTTTAGGACATATTGTTGGTATCTGAGAATTGTTCATTAATGTGGGGAAACCACTCCCTCACCCACCATGTTGAAATTTCGTGCGGAACTCAAAAGAGGGTCTTAATTTTTTTCTATGTAGGAATGAGGGGCTGTTTTCTAGTGACAGTTAACCTAGAAAAAATCATCCCTCCAAGACTAACATTGTCTAGGCTGAAAAGCACAGGAACTTTGAAGAAAGATGGATTTTGGATTTGGTCTCAAACTCTCACTGAGTATCTAGATGACCTTGAGAAAGTCAACCATCCTCTCTGAGCCTATTTTTCTCATTTGGGAATGGAGATGATACTATACACTTCACAAGGTAATTGTGAGGAACAAATGAGTTAATGGATAGTAATTTGTAATATATAAAAGTCCAACAAGCTATTTTCTATTATTTTTATTTTTTTCCTTTTTTATATTCTCCTTTTTATACTCTTTTCTTTCCAATATGGAAGCTACTATATTTCATGTGTTTAGATTGTCTACAGATTCAGGCTAATTATGCTCCATACTACACTTAATCTGTTTGATGAACACAGCTCTGGTTCTCCTTGGGAGGCAGCCGGTTTAACAGAGAGAATGTGTGGGCTCTGAAGCCAATGATCTGTGCTTTATATCTCATTTCCACCACTTGTGGGCTGTATGACTATGGGCAAATTATTCAGATACTCTTAGTATCATTTCCTCCTCTATAAATGGAGACATTAAACCACACTTCTCAACATTATTATGAAGACTAAGTGATATGCATAATAAGTGTCTACACATGAAAAAGACCAAGTAAGTGTACTATTATTTCTGTTACCTAAATTCTCAAACTAGGCTTTTCTCTCTTTTTTTCAAAAAATATACTAAAATATGCTATTTTTTGGCATGTATTACTGTTGACTGAGAAAATGCTCTTTTTTTCCCCATTTGGTAAGCTTTGATTTTCATGGGTCTATAAGAAGCACCTTAAGCATTCACACTGTGAAATGCTTCATTTTCAAATATGTCAGCATCCCCAGGTCACTCATCGACCCAACAAACCTTGGGCTCCTATTGGCTGATTCATAGTTCAGAAAACTGAGACCAGGCAGATACCCATTCTCTGATCATTTCTCAAATCCAGCTTGTCTTTTCTTTTGTACAACTCTTCTGCAAACTAAAGAGTTGGAAGATGATCCCCTTCTGGGACTCTCGATCCAACTGCCCCATTTCACAGAAACTAAAGCTCGAGCAGCAGAGGAATAGTCAGCTCTCTTAGTTTCCTCATTAGTGTTATTTCCAAAATCTTTCAAAATCTTTCTATGACCTTTATAGTTAATATTAACAACCATGTGTGATAAGAATGACAATATTATTATCATTATGTGGTACATGAGGAAACAAGTTTCAGAAGAGTGACTTGCTTAAGGTCACACATCTATTAAGTGAAAACTGGTTTTTTACACCAGATCCGATTTTCTCCATGAAGCTATGTCAGCCTGCAGCCATTCTCTAGCATCTAGACTCCTTGTAAAACTGTGCCATGGTCAGACTTGGCACATTTTCCATGCTCATATGGGCAGAGTTAGTTCCTCCAGCAGCAGCTAGTGGATAGTTGGGGAAGGCTCCAGCCAGGCAGAAGCTAGAAACAAAATTCCACTTCAGAGTTCATTTATAACATTTGTCTTAGAAATCTTTCTCTACCTAGTATCATCTGACCTCCATCCTTCTGTTCTACATTGTACTGATTGTAGAGGACTGTTCATTGCAAACCAGAGTTGGAGGTGGGTCAAGGTAGTTTAACTAATTTTTTTTTTAAATTTTATTGATTATAAACATATATTTTTATCCCCAGGGGTACAGGTCTGTGAATTGCCAGGTTTACACACTTCACAGCACTCACCATAGCACATACCCTCCCCAATGTCCATAACCCCACCCCCCAACCCCCTCCCCCCATCAACCTTCAGTTTGTTTTGTGAGATTAAAAGTCACTTATGGTTTGTCTCCCTCCCAATTCCATCTTGTTTCATTTACTCTTCTCCTACCCCCT
>NW_019154441.1:24903-26291 GCF_002288905.1 Enhydra lutris kenyoni | reverse complement strand
TTGAAGCAATGGCTGGAGAACTAATAGCTGATTGCAGATCCCATTTTGGGGGTAGTTTTGGAATCCCTCAGCTGCATCTTGGGCCACACAACTCATGTCTAATTTTGTGCTTTAAATTCCATGTTTTTTATTTAAAAATCTGTTTTAGAAACTAAAAGTGCTGCTGAATATTAAAAAACCATAAAATCCTCCATGTTTATCTCATATGTAACTCTCTCTCTCTACGTGTCTTTTTTTCTAAAAGATCTTATTCATTTATTTTAGAGAAAGGGTGAGAGAAAGAGCAGTGGGAGGAGCAGAGGGAGAAGAAGATAATCTTCAGCAGACTCCATGGCACTGAGAGCAGAGCCCCATGTGGGCCTCAGTACCAGGACCCTGAGATCATGACCTGAGTTAAAACCAAGAGTTGGGGGGCACCTGGGTGGCTCAGTGGGTTAAAGCCTCTGCCTTCGGCTCAGGTCATGATCCCAGTGTTCTGGGATTGAGCCCCGTATCGGGCTCTCTGCTCGGTGGGGAGCCTGCTTCCTCCTCTCTCTCTGCCTGCCTCTCTGCCTACTTGTGATCTCTGTTGGTCAAATAAATAAAATATTAAAAAAAAAAAAACAAGAGTTGGATACTTAAGGCAACTGAGCCATCCAGGCACCGTTCTCTACATGTCTTTTTATCCCATCGTTTAGCTCTGGAAGCCCAACTATTGATCCAGGGCAGGTAATGATAGAGAAGATGTGTCAATAAAAGATAAGCTCAAGATGTTCTGAAGTTGGCAAGTGTGACTATAAGAAGAAAAAGAAATCCTCTAACAGTGAAGTCTAGACCTTTCTTACATTAAATGGGCCATCAGATGTGGCTCTGTAACTTAGAAGATTTAAAAAGAAGATAGGGTGCCTGGGTGGCTCAGTCATTAGGCATCCGCCTTTGCTTCAGGTCTGATCCCAGGGTCCTGGGATCAAGGCCGGCATTGGGCTCCCTGCTTAGTGGGAAACTTGTTTCTCCCTCTCCCACCCCCCTGCTTTTCTCTCTCTCACTATCAGTCTCTGTCAAATAAATAAATAAATAAAATCTTTTAAAAAGAAGTTAAAATTAGCAGTCAAAATTTAAAAAGAAACAGAAAAGGGTGAAATTCATATTTGTACAAGAGGTCTTAATTAGAACTCAGTTCCTAAAATCAACCAATGAACTAAATGAACATAACATTCTGTTGATGGTAGAAGTTAGAGCAAATTCTGACTTCAAATGTGCCTGCAAATGATTTCTATCTAGCAAGAAAGAAAAACTTGAATTCAGACTGTGCCTGTGTTTTTATGAACAACAACAGATTATTTATCCAAATATTAATAATTTACTCCATGATTCTTAAGGAAAATTGTAAAGTGATTAAAATGCAGACG
>NW_019154441.1:21736-24418 GCF_002288905.1 Enhydra lutris kenyoni | reverse complement strand
TTGAAGCAATGGCTGGAGAACTAATAGCTGATTGCAGATCCCATTTTTGGGGTAGTTTTGGAATCCCTCAGCTGCGTCTTAGGCCACCCAACTCATGTTTAATTTTGTGCTTTAAATTCCACGTTTTTTATTTAAAAATCTGTTTTAGAAACTAAAAGTGCTGCTGAATATTAAAAAGCCATAAAATCCTCCATGTTTATCTCATATGTAACTCTCTCTCTCTCTACGTGTCTTTTTTTCTAAAAGATCTTATTCACTTATTTTAGAGAAAGTGTGAGAGAGAAAGTGCAGTGGGAGGAGCAGAGGGAGAAGAAGATAATCTTCAGCAGACTCCATGGCACTGAGAGCAGAGCCCCATGTGGGCCTCAGTACCAGGACCCTGAGATCATGACCTGAGCCAAAACCAAGAGTTGGATACTTAAACCAACTGAGCCACGCAGGCGCCCCTCTCTACATGTCTTTTCATCCCATCATTTAGCTCTGGAAGTCCAACTATTCATCCAGGGCAAGTAATGATACAGAAGATGTGTCAATAAAAGATAAGCTCAAGATGTTCTGAAGCTGGCAAGTGTGACTATAACAAGAAAAAGAAATCCTCTAATAGTGAAGTCTAGACCTTTCTTACATTAAATGGGCCATCAGATGTGGCTCTGTAACTTATAAGATTTAAAAAGAAGATAGGGTGCCTGGGTGGCTCAGTCATTAGGCATCTGCCTTTGGCTCAGACACTGATCCCAGGGTCCCGGGATCAAGGCCCGCAATGGGATCCCTGCTTGGTAGGAAGCCTGTTTCTCCCTCTCCCTCTCCCACCCCCCGCTTGTGTTCTCTCTCTCATTGTCTCTCTCTGTCAAATAAATAAATAAAATATTTTGAAAAGAAGCTAAAATTAGCAGTCAAGATTTAAAAAGAAACAGAAAAGGGTGAAATTCATATTTGTAGCAAGAGGTCCTAATTAGAACTCAGTTCCTAAAATCAACCAATGAACTAAATGAACATAACATTCTGTTGATGGTAGAAGTTACAGCAAATTCTGACTTCAAATGTGCCTGCAAATGATTTCTACCTAGCCAGAAAGAAAAACTTGAATTCAGACTGTGCTTGTGTTTTTATGAACAACAGATTATTTACCCAAATATTAATAATTCACTCCATGATTCTTAAGGAAAATTGTAAAGTGATTAAAATGCAGATGTGTAAGATTAAAAACCTGTATGTTTACTTGGTAATGTGAACTCCTTCCGTTTTTAGCCAGGACGCCATTCTTGTAGATTTTAATTCTTTGGGAAATATTGCTCTTCTCAAAGATTTAGCCTGGGTGTATGGGACCCACAATGTGGAGAAGTGTGTGTAAGCAGTCACCTTGGGGAAACGAGACTGTACACAGGCAGGAAATTCACCTCACACTGAAGGAAATTCACTCATAATCTCCTGGGTAAACAGCTTGGGATTATGTTCGAGAGAGTCCCCTGCAAAAAAAAAATTATCTGGCCTAAAAATGTCAATAGTGCCATGACACCCGGTTATAGATGAAGAAACTCTGCCTAGACGGGCTAAGAAATGTGTCCAAGGACCCACAGCCAGCAGGTGACTGTGAAGCACTTGGCACCTAGAGGGCTCTGAACCAAGAGCCTTCTGCATCCAGTCTGGAGTGAAGGCTCCAGGGTACCTGACTCATGACGACGCACATAAATTTGCTTTTTTTCCCCTTTAAACTAAGCACTCTTAATTTTTCCCTACTAAAATTGAGTTCAGCTGTCATAAAGAGTATAAAGAGCTTTGCTTATTTTTCCCCCAGTATAATTTCTTTTAAGCATTGAAATTGGGCTCATTTTTATTCTATTTTTGGCCCAGGATTGAGGTGCCTTAGGTGATTCTTAGATTAGTTCCGTCTAATTAAGGGTCGGTGCATTGTGTTCTAGACTGTCTTCCATCATTGTGGCATGCCAGTGTAGTATCCTAGGTGTCTATCAGTGTCCCTTGTCATCTTTTTCCTATCAATTCCTTCCCCCCACTGATTTTATTTCAGTGATTTCTAATGGTCCACAAATAATGCTTTTTAAATGACCAAAATAGCCTAGAAAGGGACAGGATGTATTTGAGAAGACAAAATTCAGGTCTAATTACATATTGGACAAGTAAGAAACAAAAAGGTATACAGAATGATACCTAATGAGAAAGAATAAATAAGCAAATATGAATAACATCTTTTGTATTAATAATATGTAGCTATATTTCCAATTAGAAATTTTAATGCCATACATTTTTCACCTGAGAAAGGATTTGATATGATTTATAAAACACTCACTTTACAGAATTTGTAAATCTGGAAAATAAATGTTAAGTTTCTTAAGATGTATTTCATTAGATTTATGGTCTTTTTGGCTTTGCATTTCTCATCATCTCATATTTGGAATACCCCCAATCCTCTTAACATGTTTGCCTGCTACTAATGAAATGTCCCTCACATTTTTCCTCCATCAGGGTACACCTTCTAAAATTTAAATTTGATCATATCATTATTCCGCTTAAAATTCTTCAACTGTTTCCATAAACCTTTCAAAGCACCTGTTGAAATATGTGAAGACCTCCACCCACCCAACAAACTCCCCCTTTCCTTCCAGGCTGCCCTAATGCAGGCCAAATGGAACAATTTGTAGTTTCTTGTACAAGCCAGCCTTTTTG
>NW_019154441.1:20238-21690 GCF_002288905.1 Enhydra lutris kenyoni | reverse complement strand
TGGAAAATAAATGTTAAGTTTCTTAAGACTTATTTCATTAGATTTATGATCTTTTTGGCTTTGCATTTCTCATCATCTCATATTTGGAATACCCCCAATCCTCTTAACATGTTTGCCTGTTGCTAATGAAATGTCCCTCACATTTTTCCTCCATCAGGGTACACCTTCTAAAATTTAAAT
The DNA here is from genome assembly GCF_002288905.1 of Enhydra lutris kenyoni. Lineage (NCBI taxonomy): Eukaryota > Metazoa > Chordata > Mammalia > Carnivora > Mustelidae > Enhydra > Enhydra lutris. The sequence goes on along the minus strand of NW_019154441.1, from coordinate 21,510 downwards.
TTGATCATATCACTATTCTGCTTAAAATTCTTCAATTTTAATTCTTAAAATTCTTCAAACTGTTTCCAGTTGAAAAATTCTTCAACTGTTTCCATAAACTTTTCCAAGCACCTGTTGAAAATTCTTCAACTGTTTCCATAAACTTTTCAAAGCACCTGTTGAAATATGTGAAGACCTCCACCCACCCAACAAACTCCCCCTTTCCTTCCAGGCTGCCCTAATGCGGGCCAAATGGAACAATTTGTAGTTTCTTGTACAGGCAGCCTTTTTGGTGCCTGGCTCCATTTGCATTTCGAGTAGGCTCACTACAGGCTGTGTACCCAACAAACTCACTTATTTTTTAAAATGTAAATAATCCCCTTCTGTAAAATGTCCCATAATAACCCACACATTCCTCTATTACAATATTGAACTATATTGTATTTTAATTAATCTATTTACCCACCTGACTTGTCCTCGGCAGGTCCTTCCTGATCATGTTTGAACACTCTGCATTTTACATTCTGGTATTTAGTAGATGCTCAATGAATATTTTTAGAGCAAGAGAGTGAATAAGTAAATGATGAATATATCAAATTACACTAGAGTCAAATTTAATCAGTCAATTTCAAGAGCTCCTCTTTATCTCTTAATCTTTTTGTTAAAGCATTCTGTAAAGAGTTTTATCTCAAAGTTTGGTTATAGCATATTTAAAATGTAATTGAGGATATTATTATAGGCTAACCAGACAATTGCCTATACTCATTATTTTGAAGGTTGAAGGACTATTTTGATAATCAAATAGAATATAGAAATGCATTCAAAATAAACTCAAACAGCATGACTTGAAGTGCTGTGTTATCTCAAAATTTCATTAGACTGCAAACATATTTCCAGTATTCATCAATCCGGTGGTGAATTACTGCTAGAGCAATATTTTCAAATCCCACTTTTAAAGAAGTCTTTTACCAGCTAGAAGAAGGTTAGTTTCTGCTGAATGATTTCATATTTTATGTGTATATTTAGAGGACTAAATTGAGCTTAGCTTTAGTCATGCTTACTTTAAAGAGAAAAAAAACAATAATTTTCTTCCAGAAAGGTCCTTCTGGTCATTTTCTTTTCCACGTAATTAGTAACCTGTGAGAGTCCTGTTACTTAGTTAGTATTTGTCATAATTTCCTGCCCTGAAAAAAACTCATACATTAAGTTCCCAATTTTGCACAATGTTTGCTATATCATGTTCACCAAAAAAATGAGGAAGAAAATTACCTTATGAGGAACAGCTGTACTGTG
>NW_019154441.1:9649-19731 GCF_002288905.1 Enhydra lutris kenyoni | reverse complement strand
GGCAGTGTTTAAAGGAGCTATGTGAGCTTCTTCTGACAAGTATAAAGACAACGCTCTTTTGCCCAGAGTGAATTCAGAAGTAGTAGTAGGCTGAGGGACTGCTAAAAACATGGGCCAAAAGAGAAATAAACCAATACTATGGCAAACTCCTAAGGGGGAGCCAAGCTCTGGGGGAAATAAATAAGTACTTTAACTTGGCATCAGATAATTTTAAAACAAGGTGATTTCAAAAAATAGTTTTGAGGATTATCATCTAGTATTTTCAAATGCATTTTTAAAGTTTATGACAAAGATCTAATATCCCATTGAAAAGAAAGCTTATGCATAGGTTATTTCAAATAATGTTCTGAGGAACATTATTCTTACAGGAATCCACTAGAGGGCAGTATATAGCAAGCATTATCGCTGATTGCCTGGAATATTGATTTGTTTCAGAGAATATAACCTGAATATCATATTACAGCTTAATTTTTAAAAATGACATACAGTTCTACTGTCTGTTTTAAAGTTTAAAAAGATTTCCCACATTAGGTGCCGGGATAAGTCTGCGTATTTCCATTTGGTGTGAAGAATGATGGGGCTGATTATATGTTGAAAGCATTTCTGTCTTCCTGACAAATCAAAGTGTGAATTCAAGTTTCTGTACTCAGTTGAGCAGTGATGCATTTCACTCTGGCTAGATTTTAATTTATACTCTCTACCTTAGGAAAGAAACCAGGTTTCCAGAGACAGCTGTCATTAATTGCAGTTAGGTCACACTGCCTCACACGCCTTGACCCCAGAACATGGAGTACAGTGGTCTTGATCCTATCAGCTGCCTGTGTAGCACACACTTCCTTGAAGAAATGTATTTAATTTGATTTCTGAGAGCAAATGACACATCTGTGAGATAGAGTTTAGAATTCAAATTGCTCATTTAACTGTAAGGAAATACTACAGTTGATGAAAACTAGGCATCTTTTGCTTATAATAATACCTGCCTCCTCACCTATAGTTCCTTCCTTCCTCCCAAAATCCACCCATTCACCATTCCATTAACTTACTCAATATTTATTATTCTTTTACAATGTATGTGCCATGTAAACCCTGAGGTTAAAGGTGAGCATGAAATTTCAGTAAATTAGAATGGATAAACTTTTCTCAGAATATTAGGACATGGTGAGCCTTAGACGTTCCTCAAATAAGAATAGCAGATGTATGTATAGCCATCTGAACCAGGCACTTGTTCTGAGCTCCTTTCATAATATCCTTGGGAGGTAGGTTCCATCATTATCGTCACCATCACCATCTTCCTCCTCCTTCTCCTCCTCATCAATATCATCATCATCATCATCATCATAATCAACATTCCAATCACTATCACCACCATGATCATCCCCCTTCTCATCCCCATTTATGGATAGGTACATTGAGGCACAGGAAGATCAAGTCCCTTGCCCATGGTCATACAGTATGAATGGCAGAGCCAAAATTTGAGACTTGCTGCAGACTCCATGCTCTGAACAGCTAATCAAGCTATACTTCTCCTTCAGAGCAAGAGTTTAAGGTGAAGCAAAAGTCAGCTTGGAAAACAGGTAATTTAAGGATGGTGTTTTGCTTTTGTGAAAGAATGTACTAGACAATTAAGGAAATGTTTTACCTAGGCTATTGCAGTAAGGAGAATGTTCATTAATGAATGTCTCAAAGAAGAGGGAGAGAACTTATTGGCCCAGACATCCATAAGGAACTCTGATGCATGTCTGCTGTGACCCACGACCCAGGTCTGCTGTGGTTTATATGAGGTTTATATGAAGTCCTCGGGCTGCAGCTCACAGGGCTTCTTCATAATTTGAGGGAAAGGGCCAGCTGCCAGACAACCTAGAATCCTAGTAGGTATCTGGGCAGTAATACAGACAGATTACATAAAATCAGAATAATCTTTTACAACCACTTCTTAGAGCAGGCCAATAATCCAAGAAAAAATTTTCAACATTAACAAAAAAGACCAAATTCTGTCTTTGTACCAATACAACATTTATCAGAAATCTTTTTTTTTTTTTAAAGATTTATTCACTTATCATTTGAGAGAGAGAGTGAGAGTGCATGGAGGGAGAGGGAAAGGGAGAAAGAGAATCTCAAGCAGAATCCCCACTGAGCATGGAGCCCAGCACGGGGTTCCATCTCACCATCCTGAGATGATGACCTGAGCCAAAATCAAAAGTTAGATGCTTAACTGACTGAACCACTCAGGTCCCTGTTATGAAACTTTTTGAAAATTTTATAATTAATTCATTGTGGTAGGTGGGGAAATGGCCCCTCAAAGATGCCCACTTCCTAATTCCTGAAAACTGAGTATGTTATGTTACAGGACAAGAGGGAATTAATTCCATTGCAGAAGGCATTAAGGTTACCAATCATCTGACCTTAAAGTAACAGGATTATCCCGGATTATCTGGTAGACCCATCATAATCACAATGGCTGTTTAATTAATGTAGAAGAGGGAGACAGAGGAGTCAGTGTTAGAATGATATAATGTGAGAAAGACCAATTGGTTATTGCTGTCTTTGAAGATGGAAGTGAGCTATGAATCAAGGATTCTAGGAAGCCTCTACAAGGGTGAAAAGGAAAGAAAATGGATTCCCTCCTAGACCTTCCAGGAGGAATGCAGCCTGCTATCTTGACTTTAGCCCAGTGAGACCCATTTTGGACTTTTCTGAACTGTTTAAAGCTACTTTGTTGTGGTAATTTGTTATAGAAGCAAAAGGTAACTAATACACCCATCAACAAGAAAAAAAAAAAAATTCCAGCACACTTTCCACAGCTATCTGTATTCATTTGGGTTTTGTCCTACATTTTCCTCTTATTCTGGAAAGTCATTTTACCTTAAGGCAAAACTACTCTCATCTCTTTTACACAAACACATCCCTTATAGTATAGCTTCTCAAAGTAGCAAAAATGAACATGTTAATGGACCCAAATACATACTCTCTCTATACCGTAGAAATAAGAGGCAAAATTAGAAACAAAATTATGCTTAGTAATTAATGTTTCAGTATTCTGTCTTACTTAGAAATGATCTAGGCATCTAGTAAATATTGACTGATTAACTCAATTTAATATCAATACAAGGGCTTAAGTTACCTAAAAATCTTAGAAATTATCTTCAAGTTCACATATTACAAAACACTGACACTGTTTTTAATTAGGAGTCTGCCTAAGTTGATGTTTGACTACTCTAGGCAAGTTGATAGGAAAGACCAATTGCTTCCTCCTTTGCTACTGGTGGGNAGTAGTCAAACATCAACTTAGGCAGACTCCTAATTAAAAACAGTGTCAGTGTTTTTAATTAGGAGTCTGCCTAAGTTGATGTTTGACTACTCTAGGCAAGTTGATAGGAAAGACCAATTGCTTCCTCCTTTGCTACTGGTGGGAAGTTCAAACCATGCCAAGTCCCTGCCAGCTTGGAGGAAACTTCACTCCAGCCCCTCCCCCAAACCACCATAAAAGACCCATGCCAGTCTCCTTTTTCTCTGTCAGGACACTTTGGACCTGTTTGGCAGGCCTGCCCTGCTCTCTCCAGAAAGTCCCCTAATGTGAGCAATATTCCTACCTTCTTGGTTTTCCTGTAGCAATATCAGTCTCCAATCTGAACCACATTTTGGGTGGATGTCCGTCTTTTCTTTGCAAGAGTGTCTAAAACACTGTTGAAATAAAATTTGTCAAAATTATGATTCAATTTTGGTTAAGCATATTCATATTTTTCATAATCTTAAACATTTAGTAGAAGTCATATCTTTTTTTAAATTGTTAATGTGTATATGTTTAGGAAAACCTTACCAAAATAGAAAAAATACTCTATGCATATTATACTTAACTTTGATCTAATAGAAAATAGGTAGCTGCTTTTAATTAAATCAAAACAAATCTTATTTGCCAAGGATTTACCTAAATTATGTGCACTTGAATTCTTAAAACATTTCTGGGTTCATTTCTATAAGGATACCTCTTTTTTTTACTTTGAAAATATTTGAGTTTTAATTTCCTTAGTATCTGGAAATTTTAGAAATATTCAGCTTGCTTAAGTGATTTTTCTCACTAAGTCAATCAGAGTAGGGCTCCTATAAGAGATTTTATGATCTAGTTTATTAATACCATGAAGGGTAGGAAAATATTATACACTTACACAATGAGATGTAAAGACCCTTCTAAGTTACAAATATATAAACATACAAACAGACACAAATGGAGAGCTTATAACTTTATTGTAAAACATTCAGCCATGAGTCAAGCATAAAACACAGAAACAAAATATCACTGGTCTAAATAGGGTTTTATTAGTAGAGGGTACAAATTCTTAGCTGTTTTTAGCTCAAGACAGGGAAAAAGATAAACAGAAAAGACTAACACCAGATTGGTGATTGTCTTTCAGCCAAAAAAACAAGATCTCTATAAACCACTGATACATTTACAGGAATCACAAAAATGATCAGACCATGAAACCAGAAGAATCTGGCACCATATATGAAGCAAGTACTCAAAAGGTATCAAATCAAATCTTTATCATGCTATGAATGGACAGGAGTCCAGAACACAGGATTAGGAACTGAGCTCACTTTTGGGTCCCTGGATCATCACACAGGAATGAAGCACAAGAGCTCTGAAGGGGTCTCATTACCTGGTAGGAGTAAACAGGATCCTGAGGCAGGGACAAATACTACCTGGGTCGTAGCACCAAATCCTGAAAGACAAAATGTTCCAGATAGTTATGGAAATAATTTTATTCAAGCCATTGCAACAGAGAGAACATTCATTATGATAAATATCTTAAAGAAGATGGACAAAATTGGAGATTTTATAAAACACGAGAGTCCTTCAGGAAGAGTCTTAATTCAGAGTATGAAGGGGCATGGTGATCTTTTGCAGTTAGTTGGCTAGCTGCTTGGCCATTTTGTCACTTCTCAAACAAAGAATTACAAAGGGATAGGCAGGTTTCTCAACTGTCGCTGCTCTCAGAAGCACAGGGCTCAGATGAAGTTCAACCTTGTTACTTTATTGTAAGTCCTTTGCTTCATCACCTCTTTGACCATGGAACTCTGATACACATAGACAGATGGCATGATCCCTAGGAGAGTTTTGGCTTGTAAAACATCAGATACTATATAGACATTTTGTATCATTCAAAACTATTTTTTTATGTACTACATGATTAGGTATTTGAAGATTAAAAAAACCCCACACATTTGTTGCTTATAAAAATTTTAGAGTCAGCATGAAGAGCCAATTACTAAATAGAAGATCATCTTTTAATTTGGTTTTCATTGAATTTGCAGGGTGGGGAATTGAAGTGATTTTAAGAGCAAGTAAACATGTTCTAGATGCATCTACTATGACTGAGGGATAACACTGCTTAGACTTCCTGGGAATCTAGTTAAAATGGGCAATCTTAGCTTTCTCTCAAGAGGAACTTTATTTTTATTTTATTTTTTTAAAGATTTTTATTTATTTATTTGACAGATCACAAGTAGGCAGAGAGGTAGGCAGAGAGAGAGGGAGAAGCAGGCTCCCTGCTGAGCAGAGAGCCCGATGCGGGGCTCGATCCCAGCACTCTGGGATCATGACCTGAGCCGAAGGCAGAGGCTTAACCCACTGAGCCACCCAGGTGCCCCATCAAGAGGAGCTTTATGAAAGGAAGGGCAGAGGAAAACTTTGTTCAGTATCTGTGAGAACATCAGGGACTGAGAGAGATTAGATATTATGCATGACAGTTTGAAAAATATTGAACAAGTTGGATTGCACCAGGGTGGCCCCTGGCATTTCAGTCCACAGAGTAGCAGAAACAATTCAGCAAACTGATAGAAACATGGTGGGTTAAGGGGGTAGGAGAAGAGTAAATGAAACAAGATGGGATTGGGAGGGAGACAAACCATAAGTGACTCTTAATCTCACAAAACAAACTGAGGGTTAATGGGGGGAGGGGAGTTGGGGGGGTGGGATTATGGACATTAGGGAGGGTGTGTGCTATGGTGAGTGCTGTGAAGTGTGTAAACCTGGCGATTCACAGACCTGTACCCCTGGGGATAAAAATATATTATATGTTTATAAAAAATAAAATTAAAAAAAAAAAAGAAACCATAGAATCCTGCAGAGCAGTGTTTTTGCGGAAACCTCATAATTCAAGATGTAGAAGTTTCCAGAAATGTTCCATATGTGAGGAAAATGGGTATTCTCCAATTTTTGTTTAGGGTTCTATGTATGTCCATTAGATCAAGCTGGTTAATCCTGACATTCATGATTATTTCTACCTATTTTAAAAATCTACTTGTTCACTATCATATGATCTCCCTGATAGGAGGAAGTTGAGAAGCAACATGGGGGGGTTGGGGGGAAGGAAAAGAATAAATGAAACAAGATGGGATCAGGAGGGAGACAAACCATAAGAGACTCTTAATCTCACAAAACAAACTGAGGGTTGGGGTGGGGGTGTAGGGAGAGGGTGGTTGGGTTATGGACATTGGGGAGGGTATGTGCTACAGTGAGTCCTGTGAAGTGTGTAAACCTGGCAATTCACAGACCTGTACACCTGGAGCTAATAATACATTATATGTTAAAAAAAAAAAAAAACAAAAACTACTTGTTCTATCCATTATGGGAGATGTGTCAAAAATCTTTTTCTGTAATGGTGAATTTGCCCATTTTATTTTTTCTCCTAGTTTGTCTTATTCATTGGAGTCTATTTCCTCCAGAATCCTGACCTTAAGTCAATGGGCTTTGATCCAGCTCCCTCCTCTACAAAGGCACAAGACTTTGTCCCCAGCCGCACTTGTGCGCTGAAGCTCCAGGCTTCAAGGTGGAGGTTGCTCCTAAGCATCTCACAGAGTTGGTGCTCCATTCTCTTCCCTCATCTCATGCTCCCTTGTCTATATGGTTTTTTTTCCCCCACGTTTCCTCATAGGCTTATTTAAAATTCCAAAATAATTTTTTTAATTTTTAAATTTTATTTTTTTAAAGGTTTTATTTATTTCTTTGACAGAGAGATCACAAGTAGGCAGAGAAGCAGGCAGAGAGAGAGGAAGGGAAGCAGACTCCCTGCTGAACAGAGAGCCTGATGCGGGGCTTGATCCCGGGACCCTGGGACCATGACCAGAGCCAAAGACAGAGGCTTTAACCCACTAAGCCACCCGAGAATTTGAAAAATATATTTTATTAAGTATTTTTAGAAGTTATATCTAGAATGTAAAAATTCCAGTTATAAAATATATTGAAATAACAAATAAGGGAAGGCAATTACACAAACTTAAAAAATAGTATAGAAATACTATTCAAAAGCTATTTCTTTGTATTTATTAACATTTTACTGCACTTACTATGCACTTACTATGCATCACACTCTGTTAAGCACTTTGCATACATTATCTAATTCAATCCTTGTAACAACTCCATGAAATAGGTATTATTATTACTACTATCATCACCCCATTTTACACCTTAGAAAAATGAAGTTCATAAATATTAAGTAACATACTACAAATCATAACATATAAGTGTTAGAGATGCAGTTGAACCCTGGACTCTCTGACTATAAAATCCATGTTTTTAACCATATTTCTGTAAAATTTCATACATAATAGAATGAGTGGGCTGTGCTACATCCAAGTAGTCATCATAAAACATTACAGAAGGTTATTTGAGTCAGAAGGTTATTTATTACATTTTTAAATTTCAAAATTCTAAATTCCACTTTTCTCTGAACTCTATTCATATCGAAGACTTCACTGGAGTCTGGCAAGCTCCCATCAACTTCATATCTGCCTTATCTGTTCTTTTGGTCTTTTTGAAACTCTTGCCCTTAAAGCATGCTAAGTGTCAGGTAAATAGGTAAGAGAAAGAAAAAGAAAGAGATGACAAATCAAACAGAATTTTAGATGACAATTAGCAACTCATGCTTGAGATCCTCTCCTTAGCACACTTTTTTGAAAGTATGATTATGATTGTGACAAATCTTTTTTCTATGAATGTGAATTCAAGTTAATATATGTCACATTGCAAATCAAAAACAAACAAAAGAAACACGAAGAAACCTCACAAAAGACATTGAATAAGGATAATGGGAATCAGATTCTTTAAAAAAATTATTCCTAATTTGAGTTTTAGTTTCCTTGCAGCAAACGTTTTTTTTTCTCATCAACTTAAAATTTTATTTTATTTTATTTTTTTGGTGTTCCAAAATTCATTGTTTGTGCACCACACCCAGTGCTCCATGCAATATGTGCCCTCCATAATACCCACCACCGCTGTGATCATTAATGAAAAATCTGCAAAGGAGTAGAAAGCCAGGCTCAAGAACAAATGAAAAAATAAAGAAATGAATATTTAGAAACTTCATACAGGGTTTTTAAAAAAGAAAATATGAAATGGAGAATGGACAATATTGTTGATTAATCACTGCAGCAGGCACAAAGAAACATGCAGAGATAAAAATGCTATAGGAGAACCTGAGCAGAGCTTAAGTCTTTCCAGTTCTTGCTGTACAATGAATGCAGAATCATCCAGCAATTAAATGAGTTTGGGTCATTACCAAATGTTAAAATTCCCTCTCCCTATGTCTATGAAGAAAAATAGCTTTCATTTTCTAGGATCTTTCAGTTTTCACAGCTAATGTTAAAAATTGAAGTGATTCTCATGAAATCCTTAAAGTTTAGTTCAAAAAGTAGAATGCCATTACCANAAATCCTTAAAGTTTAGTTCAAAAAGTAGAATGCCATTACCACGAATAGTCTTTGAGAAATATTCAACCTTCTCCTTAATCTAATCATATTTAAAAATAGAGTATTACTGCTACTGTTATAAAATGACAGTGTGCAGAAGTAATATATAAATAGGAAACGCAGTTTGGCTTTTCTTGGTAGTTGAATCCTGAGGTTGATTCAGTCCAAGAAACTCTCTTTTGTATCTAATATAATCTAGTATGGAAGATGGGTATTGTTGGCATAGTGAGATGAACAAGAGTTTTCAGGTTCCTTGATGTATAGAAGTGTTAGAAAGTGGGAAGACTAGGAATAAAATTCTGGTACCTACTTGATTGTATCACCATATAAAACCCCTTTATTAAGTTCTAGGATGATGGAATTGCATGTTGTGATATGCAAAGGGATGAGTTTGCTGAAAAAGCAAAACATTCCACTAGGAATCTCTGCACCGACCAGGACAACAAACCAAGCACATCTTTTACTCCATTCGCTCTTCTACCTTCAATGACTTGTGCCTACAGCCTGCAGCAGAACTTACAACAGGGTTCCTATGAGCCACAATTCCTACTCAAGATACAAACCCTCATGTACACTAACACTTGTGTAAATAGGAAGATCTCACTCTACATCACCCATGTGGAGTTCATGGTGCTATTTATGCTCAAGAAAGAAAATTACACAATCTTATTCAACCAAACATTTACATTGACCTCTGTCCCCTCTATATATTATACTGAAATGAGTATAAGGAAATTTAAGTTAGAATTAATTCATGATGGTCCTGAGAGGAGAGGAGAGAACAACCAAAGATCAGAGATCAGCTACACTTAACACGGTGAGCATGGTACAATGTGTACAAGTATTGATTCACAACGTTGTGCACTGGAACCTAACCTAACATTGTAGGTCAACTATACTTCAATTTTTAATAAAAAAAACACCAAAACAGTTTTTTTTAAGATTTTATTTATTTATTTGATGGAGAGAGACCACAAGGAGGCAGAGAGGCCAGCAGAGAGAGAGAGGGGGGGAAGCAGGCTCCCCGCTGAGCAGAGAGCCCGATACGGGACTTGATCCCAGGACCCTGAGATCATGACCTGAGCTGAAGGCAGAGGCTTAACCCTCTGAGCCACCCAGGTGCCTGCACCAAAACAGTTTCTTAAAGATGCAAAACCAAAGCAGTGATATTGAAAAATTAACTAGAGCAGAAACTAAATTTCAAAAGAATATTAGGTAAATGTCTATGATAGAGGTAACAACTAGTGCCATAGCCATGGAAAAATGATAGAGAAAGAAAGAAAGAAAGAAAGAAAGAAAGAAAGAAAGAAAGAAAGAAAGAAAGAAAGAAAGAAAGA
>NW_019154441.1:9410-9639 GCF_002288905.1 Enhydra lutris kenyoni | reverse complement strand
AAGAAAGAAAGAAAAAAAGAAGAAAGAAACTAACTACAGACCAAGAGCTGGTAAGAAGGAAGACAAGAATGGGTAGGTGATTTATTAAAGAGTTATCTAAAGAAGTATTTTGATCTTGGGCTATCAACCTCATCACTTGCCATCATCTCCTCAATATATTCTGATAGTTTCTAAGATAAAATGGTAACAGTGATCTCTAAAAATGTCAGCTGATCTGTGTGAGGAAGAG
>NW_019154441.1:8057-9185 GCF_002288905.1 Enhydra lutris kenyoni | reverse complement strand
CAATTAACAATCATTCATTTTCAAGGACATTAAAGATACAAAAGAAAAGGAGAACTGACCTTAGATAAAACAGACAATTGAGAGATCAGAAGAGAAATTAAAAGAAATGTTAATATGCTCTGAGAGATTGGAAAGATAATGATCTATAAAATAAGAGTCTACATATATTTCAGTAATTTATGAACACAGTGTCTAACCATGTCCCCTCATAGTGGTGGAGATGGTGTGAAAAATGACAAGGAAACACAAAATTACTTTTATTAGGATTATTTTTTATAGTAGGGTGGGTGAAGCAATTCTGTAACTATTTTAGCTAAATTATAGGATCAAGCAAATAACTAAGTGTGTTGATGTTTCTGGGAGCCAGGAAGAAAGATCACATGTGTTTGGAAAGAAAGAAGACAAGGAAGATCCTTAAGGAGATAAACTAGAATGGGGATGTTGATGCAAGTTCATGAATTCTAAAATATGTTTATGTATGTGTATGTGTGCATGTACATATATGTGCATGTGCATGTGTGTGTGTGTTCAGCTTTATCTGCTGAAAGATCCTAGAAATAGAGACATTCTAATAGTAACAGTTACCTCTAGTACTCAGATCTTGCTCTGTAATACCATTACCCACTAAAAGTACTGGGGCTCCTCAGAGAAGCAGTTGATTCCACAGCCAGGGAAAGGAAAGTACAAAATGAATAGAATGTCTTGTTAAGCCAGAGGCAAGAAAATATATTTTTTTAAATGCTGGAGACGTGTTAAGAGGACACAAGATTCAACACACATAAAGGTGCTCCAACTGATGAAATGTGGACAATTTGGTCATTAAACTAATGAAGACTGTAATGAATTCTAGATTAAAAAACAAGATTCTATGTATCCTTTCTACGTAGATAAATAAAAACATGCAGAAGGAAAGAGAACTCTTATTTATAGTAGAAAGACTTCCAACCAGTAAATGTAGAGAAAGTACTGGAACAGGAAAATTTTGGGGGGGACTAAAATGGTAAAGATTGATTCAGACAATAATCATGAATAGATGCTAAATCTGAGAAGGTCATATTTTTGAGAGGAAGGATATTTATGTGGTCTTAATAATCCTACAGATTATTAGTTGCTAGAGAGAAACAGTGA
>NW_019154441.1:4092-7987 GCF_002288905.1 Enhydra lutris kenyoni | reverse complement strand
GACATTGAGTGCTCTATTAGTTGGCTAGAAAAAATAACAGAAGCTACAAGGTTTAAACAACAGAAATTTACTGTCTCATAGTTCTGGAGGCTAAAAGTCCAAATCAAGGTGTTGGCAAGGGTTCTTTCTTTCTTTCTTTCTTAAGATTTTATTTATTTATTTGACACAGAGAGAGATCACAAGTAGGCAGAGAGGCAGGCAGAAGCAGGCTCCCTGCTAAGCAGAGAGCCTGATGTAGGGCTCAATCTCAGGACCCTGAGATCATGACCTGAGCCGAATGCAGAGGCTTAACCCACTGAGCCACCCTGGCGCCCTGGCAAGGTTGGTTTCTTTTGAGTGCTGTAGGAAAAGAATCTGTCCCAGGCCTTTCTCCTTGGTTTATACATACACACACACACAGAGATACTATGTGTACATACATGGAAATGACTAAGCCAATGGGGCAAAATGTTAGCAACTGGTGAATTTGGGTAAAGGATATGTAGGTGTTTATTATACTGCTTTTGCAAATTTTCCTATAAGTTTGAAGTTACTTCTAAAGAGAAAGTTAAGAAAGATACAAATTGCTGCAATTTTAAAAATCATCAGGAGACCTGTAAGAAAAGATCTAGGAAATCTCAGAATTTAGGCAAAATGACCAAGAGGTATGAGCCAATACACAAAAGAAGAGAAAAGAGGTTAAGTCTAATCCATACAGAGTTGTGTATGTTTGAAAGAATTACAAGAGAATATTCAAAGAAATTATAGGAAGATGTGTTCCCAGAGATAAAGAAAGCCCCATATCATTTTTTAAAGATTTTTTATTTATTGGGGTGCTGGGTGGTTCAGTGGGTTAAGCTTCTGTCTTCAGCTCAGGTCATGATCCCAGGGTCCTGAGATTGAGCCCCAGTCAGGCTTTCTGCTCAGCAAGGAGCCTGCTTCCCCTCCTCTCTCTCTGCCTGCCTCTCTGCCTACTAGTGATCTCTCTCTGTCAAATAAATAAATAAAAATCTTTTAAAAAAGATTTTTATTTATTTGAAAGAGAGAGAGAGAGTGTGTGAGAGAGAGAGAGCATGAGAAGGGAGAAGGTCAGAGGGAGAAGCAGACTCCACATGGAGGTAGGAGCCTGATATGGGACTGGATCCCGGGACTCCAGAATCATGACATGAGCTGAAGGCAGTTGCTTAACCAACTGAGCCACCCAGGTGCCCCAGAAAGACCCATATTATTGTTGAAAGGACTCACTGAGCATCAAGAAGAATGAATAATAATTTAAAAAGGATCCACACTCAGTTCCACTCTTGCGTAATTCCAGTACCTTAAGGATAACGCTAACATCTAAAAGGACTTGGGAGCAAAAGGCAGGTTATTTACACTATAATGTGATGCCAATCAGCATCAAATTTGTCGTCAGTGTCACTAGATTCTAATGAAAATGGAGCAGTTCCTTCAAAGTGAGATCTGCTGGTGAGAACTAACAATATACTAGGACAGTAATGGTGTCATACAAGTTCCAAGGAAAAATTACTTTAATACTATATTTTGACCCTAACCACATTGCCAGTTAAGAATGAGGGCAGAGTTCAGCTGCAGCAACTTCTTACTAGGAACATCACCAAAGGCAAGGGAAGCAAGGGCAAAAATGAACTATTGGGATTTCACCAAGATCAAAAGCTTTTTCACAGCAAAGGATACAGTTAACAAAACCAAAAGACAACTGACAGAATGAGAGAAGATATTTGCAAACAACGTATCAGATAAAGGGCTAGTATCCAAAATCTATAAAGAGCTTATCAAACTCAACACCCAAATAACAAATAATCCAATCAAGAAATGGACAAAGGCCATGAACAGACATTTCTCTAGGGAAGACAGCCAGATGGCCAACAGACACATGAAAAAGTGCTCCAAATCACTCGGCATCAGGGAAGTACAAGTCAAAACCACAATGAGATACCACCTCACACCAGTCAGAATGGCTAAAATTAACAAGTCAGGAAATGACAGATGCTGGTGAGGATGCAGAGGATACACTATTGGTGGGAATGCAAGCTGGTGCAACCACTCTGGAAAACAGCATGGAGGTTCCTCAAAAAGTTGAAAATAGGGACGCCTAGGTGGCTCAGTTGGTTAAGCAGCTGCCTTCGGCTCAGGTCATGATCCCAGTGTCCTGGGATCGAGTCCCGCATCGGGCTCCTTGCTCAGCAAGGAGCCTGCTTCTTCCTCTGCCTCTGCCTGCCATTCTGTCTGCCTGTGCTCGCTCTCTCTCCCTCTCTCTGACAAATAAATAAAATCTTTAAAAAAAAAAAAGTTGAAAATAGAGCTACCCTACAACCCAGCAATCGCACTACTGGGTATTTGCTCTAAAGATACAAGTGTAGTGATACAAAGGGGCACACGCACCTGAATGTTTATAGCAACAATGTCCACAATAGCGAAACTATGGAAAGAGCCTAGATGTCCATCAACAAATGAATGGATAAAGGAGATGTGGTATATATACACAATGGAATACTATGCAGCCATCAAAAGAAATGAAATCTTGTCATTTGCAATGATGTGGATGGAACTAGAGGGTATTATGCTTGTGAAATAAGTCAGTCGGAGAAAGACAACTATCATATGATCTCCCTGATATGAGGAAGTGGAGATGCAACATGGAGGGTTTGGGGGGTAGAAGAATAAATGAAACAAGATGGGCTCAGGAGGGAGACAAACCATAAGAGACTCTTATTCTCACAAAACAAACTGAGGGTTGCTGGGGGCAGGGGGGTAGGGAGAGAGTGGTGGGGTTATGGACATTGGGGAGGGTATGTGCTATGGTGAGTGCTGTGAAGTGTGTAAACCTGGCGATTCACAGACCTGTACTCCTGGGGCTAATAATACATTATATGTTTATAAAAAAATATTAAAAAAAAGAATGAGGGCAGAGTGAAAACAGTTTTAGATTTGGAATATCTCATAAATTTGTTACTGGCACAACTACTTTAAGAAAAGTATCGGAAAAATGAAAAAAAACAAGTATACATGAAAAAGAAAGACAAGGGACCCAAAATAGTGGGGATAATCCAGAAGTATAACAAAAGGGAATCTAGAATGATGAATGGATACTATGCAGAAATCTGGAAATTGTTGATTCAAATTCAAATGGAAAAGTTTTTAAGATGTCTTCAAGAAGAGAATTAATTATACTTGACAAAAGTCATATGATTAAAACACTGGAGGTCCTTACAATAAAGAGAAGTCACGTGATACCAATGATACAATAGTAACAGCAACAGCATCATGAATGCAATTCCTTGAGCCTCTTTCTTGAAAGAAGGCCTCTTTCCTTACACTTTCCCTTCCCTTTCTCTTCCCTGTCCATGCTTCCTTTCTCTCTCTCTCCTGCATTCCCTCCCTCCTTCCCTCCTTCCTTCCTATTATAATGTTACGGGGGGAAGAGAAAGGAGATGTTTCTTTTCAATTATTAAGTTATATTCAAATATAACTGAGAAAGTTATATTTTCATCTTAAATTAGACTTTAGACAGTTGTCGCATCTAATTCTTTTCATCATGCCTTTAGAAGCCCCTTTCCATTTTGAACAAATACCCCTTGATCTCAATTACTCCTTGAAATACTTCAGAAAGCACTCTAGTATCTCTTTGCCTTTATATTCCTTCTCTATCCATGGAAAGGACCCCTTGACCACTGGCTCCAGACTCTGTGGCCAGTTTGTCCTTTTTTCTTCAATATCCAAATGTTTTAGCATTGATTCAACCCCACTCTGACTTTGTGTCTTAATTTTCATAATTGAGCATTAACCAGCTTTCCACATTTTTTTCCTTCTAGCTCCAGTAACTTGGGCCCTGTTCCTCTTGCTGAAATTCCTGTGTCAAATACTTGCCAAGTGTGCTGGTCACCTAGAATAAGTC
>NW_019154441.1:0-3638 GCF_002288905.1 Enhydra lutris kenyoni | reverse complement strand
ATTATTTACACCTACACTTGGAAATGCTAAGTCCTTGTTCTGGCCCTTGTCACCTCAAGCCTGACCTATTGGAATATACCCCAACTGTTTTCTCCATCTTTTATTTTTGTCCCTGCACACCAGTCCATTCTGCTACTCTGTCAAAGTTATCTTTCTTTTCTTTTTTTTCCCAGAAGGCCTTTATTAAAAAATTAAATAATAAAATAACTACAATACCACTATTGTACCAAAAAATATTGATATTACTTCCTTAGTATAACCAAATCCAGACTGTTTACATTTTCCTTCTTTTCTGACATAACCTCATACTCCTTATAATCCACATATTGCATTTAAACAATCTGCCTCTTAAATCTCCTTTCATCTAAGATTCCCCTGTCTTTTCACTCCTTGCATTTCACTTGAAGAAACTGGATCATTTGTCTTGTCCCCGGTCTCATTTTATAATGGGGAGGGAGGGTGGCACCTGGGTGGCTCAGTTGGTTGAGCACCTGACTCTTAATTTCAGGGTCATGTGATTGAGCTCCATGTCAGGCTCACCACTCAGCAGGGAGTCTGCTAGAGATTCCCTCTCTTCCTGGCTCTCTGCCCCACCTTTTGCTCATGCATGTGCACATGCACACACACTCTCTCTCTCAAATAACTAAATAAAAATCTTTAAGAAATAAAATAGAGAAAGGGCCAAAATTACAGTCAAGAGGTTTTAAAGTAAAGAACAAGTGTGGGGTTGTCTGTTGTGAGCATATTTATGGGAGGTGACCCCTTCTCCTTCCCACCCTCTCAGAGCGGCTTGTTGCACTGTCCTTTTTCCTGTGAAAACAGTAAGATATCCTTATTGTCAGTCCATCTGTGTATATGGAGTTTGGTTGGACTTGAACACAGGTTCTTTGTTTTGTGTGAATTCCTTGTACCGACTCCTCAGTGTAATAAACCATTGCTGACTACTGGGGTATTTTGTGTGTAAGAAACTTCCAGATACTGACACAGCAGCATCTCTGACTTGGCAGCTCTGTTCACCTAAGGGACAGCTCAGCCTCATGGTGATGAGAAGCTGCTTCCAGTTAGCAGGAGGCTCCAGCTTCAGCCACAGCCTGAGAGCAGGTTACTTCCTGCTTGTGGCTTTCTGCTCAGTCTGGTGACACTTATCTCCTCTGCAGAGGACATGGTGCTTTCCTTTACTACGTGAGGTTTGGAAAGCTGTCAGTTGGAGCCACCTGAGTTGAAAGCAGAGAGACTGAGCTGTGTGTCAGTGGTAAGGCATGAAGGCAGATAATGATGCTAAGTGCCACAAGGAAAGCACAGACGCAGATGGCGTCATCAACCAGCCATGCATGTCACTGTGCTTTAAACCAGATGTGCAGCTTGAGGTGGTACAAAAATTTTCGAGTTGCCGACACCCACCTTCAGATTCCTGTTGCTCCATTTACTTGGAACACTGGGCACATTCTTTGATCCATTTATTCCTCGGTGGGATGGAGCCAGAGGTGAGGGGTGGAGGTTGTTTATTTACAGTTCTGACCTTGCAGAATTTCTGGGAGAATGGAACCAAATCCTGTATGTAGAGCAGCTCCTATAGCTTCTGTAGTTCACATGGCCACTATTATGGATGAGGGAGGGTGTGCGGAAATGTTTGAGAATTTGACATTTGAACTGGACTTTCAACAGAGGGTTAGTTTTTATTGTGAGGAGGTTAGTAGAACAGGCATTTTGGGTGAAGCCCAATACAGCAAGAATTCTTCACTATCTCTCCTTCAGATCTCACATATATATTTTTTTCCTAGTAAACAGGAGTGCAAGTACGATCTGGAGTAGCTACATCATCCATCTATGCGACCCAGGCCCAAATCAAAGCTCCACTCCCATATCCCTCCGCGAAGGCGCGGGTGGGCGCCCAAAGTTATCTTTCTTAAAGAGAAAAACATTTCTACTGAAAACACTGTCTCATTCCAATTCCACGATGATTTTTCTATCTTTTGGAAGGAATCATGAATAATCATTAATAATTCCTTGTCTTGGAGTCAAGGCCCTCTATTGTTTTAAGATAGCCATTGATGCTGACTTATACCCTCTATCTCTAAAGTGTATATTAAAATGACCCTCTATGTACTCAAGCCATTGAGAGACATGGCATGTAAAAGTTGTTTGGAGGCTTTGATCATTTCAAATGTCACATAAATATTTTGTACCACCAACAATAAACATAGCCCTGTTCCCAAGGAAACACAGTTGAGAAATGACCTTTACTGCAATACATGGAAGAAACAGATCTTGTTGTTCTTTGATCACAGAGCACACTTCTCATGTTTGTGTCCAGTACATCTCACTGTAACATCTTGTGAGTATTATATGCCCTGAGGTATAGGATCACAAAATTCAGTTAAAAGAGGGGATTGTAGTAAAGAGTACTGAGACCTTCTAAGTAATAAATGCAGTTTAGCTATTATGAAATGAAAAAAGAAATCAAATATGAACAGTTAGNGTTTAGCTATTATGAAATGAAAAAAGAAATCAAATATGAACAGTTAGTGGCATTGGTAGAAACTTTCTCTTATGCCACATATTTTGTTCTTAATAAATCTGAACCAGATGTATATTTATTTGCTACATTGTCATGTAAATGTGAAACTGACTTTTCTAACCAACTCTGTTCGTGCTATACTTGGTATCAGTTATTGTGGTCCCTGACCAGTATGGTATTATTATATTAAAGTTGTTTTGGCTGAGAAAAATTTCAATGTATGGTCATAAATACCATGATAATCAATACATAAAACATATCCATCATCTTCCCACCTCCAGCTCCAGGCACCCACTAACCTTGTTCAGATTTATTTTTTTTTAATTTCATATGAATGGAAAAATACAGAATTTTAATTTTGCTCTCTGGTTTCTAGAAATCACTTTTGAGAAGATTTTGTTTATTCATTTGAGACAGAGCACAGAGGGAGAGAGAGAGGAAGAAGCAGACTCCTTGCTAAGCAGGGAGCCAGCCTGATGTGGGACTCGATTCTAGGACCCTGAGAGCATGATCTGAGCAGAAAGCAGATGCTTAACCAGCTGCGCCACTCAGGCACTCCTAGAAATAAATTTTTAAATGCTTAAATTTCTTATATGTGTGTGCATGAGTGTGCACACACATGTAACAAATTTTAATGGTTATTATCTTTAAGTGATGGTAGCATAATAGCAGACATTTTCCATTCTGATTCCTTCACCTTCAATCATGATCCCCAGTTCTCGTTACAGTGTCAAGCTCTCCACTACTGCAGGCCTTGTGCTCTCCACTACTGCAGGCCCATGGGAGAGGGCTTCACCCATGGTTCCCTGAGTTAGTCACTGCTGAACCTGTGAGGGATTCAAAGCCAGGCCCATTTGGAGCCAACTCATATCTGAAGCTTTGGTTTCAGCCTTTAGGATTGCTGTTCTTTCTTTTCCCATAGATTTGGAACTTTAGAATAGTTGCAGTGTAACCATGGTGCAGGCTTCAAGAGGTAGCCCACCTGAGAATGAAGTCAGCCTCGTGCATGGCAAAGCCAGAGATGGTGAGACAGAAATCTAGTCTTCATAACATCCTTTGACCTCAAGTCAACTGGTAACTGAAGCTAGTTCAATCCCTGCTGTTTTCAGTACTAGGAACC
>NW_019154440.1:19394-26573 GCF_002288905.1 Enhydra lutris kenyoni | reverse complement strand
GTCGTCTGGGCGCGTTATCTGGGTGGCCGCGACAGGCCCCGAGCGAGTTAGGGCCCTCGCCCACGGGGAGCAGGGCGGTCCGCAGGGCCGCCCAACTCCGGCCAATTCTCACGATCGTTCTCCCCAAACTGATCCCAGTTTGGGCAATACGCTAATGAGAATTGGCCGGAAAACGCCCGCCGAACTCACTTCGAGCGCGGCTCGTCTGAAGGGCAGCCCCCGGGGCCTGGCCCAGCATCGTGAGCCGTCGCGTCCAAACCCCGCCAGGAATCCCTCCGGGAGTCAGGCTCCGTCGGGCGCGAGGCCTCCTGCTCCAAAACCTGTGGGGGTCCCCTACCTGGCCCTGTCCGCTGGAGCCGGGCCTGCCCCGAGCCCCGGACACGAACCCTCGCCTGCTCTCTCAGCCTTCCGTGGCCAGGGTCCTGACCATCGGGGCCTCCACCTGGGGAAACCTCAGTCCGCGCCACGACTCCCCCTCACACCGCGGCGCAAATCGGGCCTTTTGGCGCTCAGGAGGAGCCTCAGAATGAGAGAAACGTTCGTTCCCCGACTGAGGTCCTCCGCACCCTCGGGCGCCCCAGCCGCTCAAATAGGCGGAGGCAGACGCCCGGCCTCAACCCGTCCCTCAACTCTGCTCCGGCAAACCTCCCCTTTGCCGGGACCCCCGGTCGGGCCGCATTGTCTGGGCGCGTTTTCTGGGTGGCCGCGACAGGCCCCGAGCGAGAATGGGCCCTCGGCCACGGGAGCACGGCGGTCCGCAGGGCTGCCAAACGCCGGCCAATTCTCACGAGCGTTCTGCCCAAACCGATCCCGGTTTGGGCAGAACGCTCGTGAGAATTGGCCGGAAAACGCCCGGCAAACTCAGTTCGGGCGCGTCTCCTCTACAGGGCAGCCCCCGGGGCCTGGCCTAGCATCGCGAACCGTCGCGTCCAAACCCCTCCAGGAATCCCTCCAGGAGTCAGGCTCCGTCGGGCGTAAGGCCTCCTGCTCCAAAGCCTGTGGGGTTCCTCTACCTGGCCCTGTCTGCTGGGGCCGGGCCTGCCCCGAACCCTGGACACGAACCCTCGCCTGCTCCCTCAGCCTTCCGTGGCCAGAGTCCTGACCATCGGGCCTCAACCTGGGGAAACCTCAGTCCGCGCCACGACTCCCCCGCACACCCAGGTGCAAATCGTGCCTTTCGGCGCTCCGGAGAAGCCTCAGAATGAGAGAAAAGTTCGTTCCCCAACTGAGGTCATCCGCACCCTTGGGCTTTCCAGCCGCTTGAATAGGCGGAGGTGGACGCCCGGCCCCAACCCGTCCCTCAACTCTGCTCGGGGAACGCTCCCCTTTGCCGGGAGCCCTGGTTTGGCCGTGTCGTCTGGGCCCCTTATCAGGGTGGGCGCTACTGGCCCTGAGCGAGAAAGGGCCCTCAGCCCCGGGGAGTAGGGCGGTCTGCAGGGTCGCCCAACGCCTGCCAATTATCACGAGCGTTCTGCCCAAACCAATCCCGATTTGGGCAGAACGTTCGTGAGAATTGGCCGGAAAACGCCCGGCGAACTCGCTTCGGGTGCTGCACGTCTCCAGTGCAGCCCCCTGGACCTCGCCCAGCATCGCGATTCATCGCATCCGAACCCGGCCAGGATTCCCTCCGGGAGTCAGGCTCCAGCGAGCTCAAGCCTTCCTGCTCTGAAGCCTGTGGTTTTCCCCTACCTGGCCCTGTCCGCTGGAGCAGGGCTTGCTTCGAGACCCGGACACGAACCCTCGACTGCTCCCACACCCTTCCGTTGTCAAGGTCCTCTACATCGTGGCCTCCACTTGGGGAACCCTCAGTCTGCGACAAGACTGCCCCTCCCTCCCTGGCGCGAACCGTGCCTTTCGGCGCTCCGGAGAAGCCTCAGAGGGAGAGAAACTTTCGTTCCTCAACTGAGGTCATCCACACCCATGGGCGCCCCAGCCGCTCGAAGAGGCGGAGGAGGACGCCCAGCCCCAAGCCGCCCCTCAACTCTGCTCCGGGAACCCTCCCTTTTGCCGGGACCCCCGGTCGGGCCGCGTCGTCTGGGCGCGTTTTCTGGGTGGCCGCGACAGGCCCAGAGCGAGAAAGGGCCCTCGGCCACGGGGAGCAGGGCGTTTGCAGGGCTGCACAATGCAGGCCAATTCTCACGAGCGTTCTACCCAAACCTATCCCAGAGAACTTGCTTCAGGCACTGCACGTATGCAGGGCAGCCCCCTGGGCTTGGCCAGCCATCGGAAACCATGGCTTCCAGACTCCGCCAGGAAGCCCTCCGGGATTCAGGCTCCAGGGAGGGCGAGGCCTGCTGCTCCTCAGACTCTGGTGTTCCCCTTCCTCGCCCTGTCTGCTGTGGCCGGGCCTGCCCCGATTCCTGGACATGAACCCTCGCCTTCTCTCTCAGCCTTCCGTTTCCAAGGCCCTGTCATTTGGGGCCTCCACCTGGGGAACCCTGAGACCTGCCCACGACTCCACCTCCCACCCCGGTGCAAAACGTGCCTTTCGGTGCCATGGACAAGCCTCAGAGGGAGAGAAATCTTCCTTCCCCAACAGAGGTCACCGCACCCTTGGGGGCCCGAACCGCTCTAATAGGCGGAGGCAGATGCCGGCTGCAACCCATCCCTCAACTCTGCTCCGGGAATGCTCCCTTGCACCGGGACTCCCGGTTGGGCCGCATCCTCTGGGCTCGTTTTCCAGGTGGCTGCGACAGGCCCTGAGCGAGAAAGGGCCCTCGGCCACGTGGAGTGTGCGGTCCGCAGGGCTGCCCAACGCCGGCCAATTCTCACAAGCGTTCTGCCCTAACCGATCCTGGTTTGGGCAGAACGCTCGTGAGAATTGGCCGGAAAACTCCCGGCGTACTCGGTTCGGGTGCTGCTCTTCTGCAGGGCTGGCACCTTGGCCTGGCACAGCCTCGCGAGATGTCTCACCCAAACGCCGCCAGGAAGTCCTCCGGGAGTCAGGCTCTAGCGAGGGCGACGCCTCCTGCTCCTCAGCCTCTGGTGGTCCCCTAGCTGGCCCTATCCTTTGGGGCCGGGCCTGCCTCGAGCCCCGGACATGAACCCTCGCCTGCTTCCTCTGCCTTCCGTTTCCAGGGTCCTGTTCCTCGGGGCCTCCAACTGGGGAATCCAGTGTCCCGCGCCAAGACTCCCCCTCCCACCCCGGTGGAAACCGTGCTTTTCGGCGCTTCGCGCAGGCCTCAGAGGGAGAAAAACCTTCGTTCTCCAACTGAGGTCAGGCCCACCTTTGTGTTACCCAGGCGTCCAAAGTGTCGGAGGCGGACGCCCCGCCGCAACCTGTCCCTCAACACTGCTCCAGGAAAGCTCTCCTGCACCGGGGCCCCCGGGAGGGCTGCATCGTCTTGCCGCGTTTTCCGGTTGCCACAACAGGCCCCGAGCGAGAAAGTGCCCTCGGCCACGGGGAGAAGGGCGGTCCGCAGGTCCGTCCAACGCCGGCCAATTCTCACGAGCGTTCTGCCCAATCTGATCCCGGTTTGGGCAGAATGCTCGTGAGAAATGGCCGGAAAACACCCGACGAACTCGCTTTGGGCGCCGCACGGCTGCAGGGCCTCCCCCTGGGCCTGGCCCGGCCTTGCGAGCAGTCGCGTCCGGACCCTGCCAGGAAGCCCTCCGGGAGTCAGGCTCCAGCGAGGGTGACGCCTCCTGCTCCGCAGGCTGTGGTGGTCCCCTACCTGGCCCCGTCTGCTGGGGCCGGGCCTGCCCCGAGCCAAGGACACAAACCCTCGCCTGCTCCCTCAGCCTTCCGTTTCCAGGTTCCTGTCCCTCAGGCTTCCAACTGAGGAAACCTGAGTCCCGCGCCATGACTCCCCCTCCCACCCTGGCACAAACCATACCTTTCGGCAATGCAGACAAGCCTTAATGGGAGATTATCCCTTGTTCCCCAACTGAGGTAAGCCCCACCTTTGGGCGCCCCAGCCTCCCGAAATGGTGGACGCGGACGCCCGTCCGCAACCTGTCCCTCAACTCTGCTCCGGGAACACTCCCCTGCACCGGGGCCCCCAGGCGGGCCGCGTCATCCGGCGCATTTCCGGGTGGCCGCGACATGCCCCAAGCGAGAAAGGGCCCTCGACCACGGGGAGCAGGTCTGTCCGCAAGACTGCCCAACGCCGGCCAATTCTTACAGGCGTTCTGCCCAAACTGATCCTGGTTTGGGCAGAACGCTCATGAGAATTGCCCGGAAAATGCACGGCGAACTCATTTTGGGTGCCGCAGGTCTGCAGGGCCGCCCTCTGGGCCTGGCCCAGCATCGCCATGGGTCGCATCCAAACTCCACCAGAAAGCCCTTCAGGAGGCATCCTCCAGTGAGGCCGACGCCTCCTGATACTCTGACTCCGAGGGTCCCCTCCCTGGTGCTGTCCATTGGGGCCAGGCCTGCCCAGAGCCCCGGGCACGCACCTTTCCCTGCTTCCCCAGCTTTCCATTTCCATGGTCCTGTCCCTGGGCGCCTCAACCTGGGGAACACTGTGTCCCACGCCATGCCTCCCCATCCCACCCCAGAGCATACGGTGCCTTTCAGTGCTTTGGACAAGATTCGGAGTGAGAAAAACCTTAGTGCCACCACTGAGGCCAGCCCCATCCTTGGGTCCCACAGCCGCCCGAAAAGTCGGGGACGGATGCCGGCTGCAACCCAACCCTCAACTCTGATCTGTGAATGCTACCCTGCACTGGGACCCCTAGGTAGACCTCGTCATCTCGGTGCATTTTCTGGGTGACCGCTACAGGCCCCAAGCGAGAAAGGCCCCTCAGCCACGGGGAGTAGGGCGGTCCTTAGGGCTGCCCTACGCCGGCCAATTCTCATGAGCGTTCTGCCCAAACCGGGATCGGTTTGGGCAGAACACTCGAGAGAATTGGCCAGAAAACACCTGGCGAACACGCTTCGGTTGCCCCTCCTCTGCAGGGCCAGACCCTGGGCCAGTCCCAGCAGTGCAAGTGTTCGCATTCGAACCCCGCCAGAAACCCCTCTAGGAGGCAGGCTCCATGGAGGCCAATGCCTCCTGCTCCTCAGCCTCCTGTGGTTCCCTCCCTGACCTTGTCCTATGGGCCCAGCCCTTCCCCGGGGCCCGGGCTCGAAGCCTCGCTTGCTTCCTTAGCCTTCCATTTTTAGGGTCCTGTCCCTCAGGGCCTCCAACTGGGGAACCCTGAGTCCCGCTCCTCTACTTCCACTTCTAATCTGGTGGAAATGGTGCCTTTCTGAGCTGTGGAAAAGCCTCGGAGCCAGAGGATCTTTCGTGACCTCACTGCGGCCAACCTATCCTCGTGTGACTCAGTGGCCCAGACAGTCCAAGTTGTACACTTGGCCACAACCCCTCCTTCAAATGTGCTCCTGGAATGCTCCCCTGCGCCTTCATATCAGAGTATTTTTCCCGTGGACGCCACATGCCCCAATTTTGTAAGCGACCTCGGCCACGGGGGAACAGGGTGGTCCTTAGGGCCGACCAACTCCGGCCAGTTCCCACGAGCGTCCTCTCCATGTTGATCCCGATTTTGGAGAGGAACTAACCTGTCTTTCTTATAAACCACCCCCACGCTCGTTGGTCTTTCTACCCAGAAACCCAGATTCTGCCATACTGCAGGACCCATTTCCTGAATTCCACCCAGAGGGGAGCCCTCTTGGTGCTGGCAGATCAGAGCAGCCATTCCCCAGTCCATAACCCTAACCCTAAGTTGTGTTTTCAGGCTTCCTTCTACAGGGGCCTGTCCCGCAAACTCTCTGGCTTGGGAACCCTGAAGTCACACCGTAGGAGTCTGCCAGCCACCTAGCAGGTAAACAGTCTGTTTGGAGCTGCACGGGGCCATCAGAGCCAGTGAAAAATTGCGTGTCCCCATGAGTACTCCCCCACATTCTGCTGCTCCCCGGAGCATGATGCGCCACCTGACCACCGTCCTCAACTCGCCTCTTCGGGGATCCAACCTCCAGATCAGCAGTTCGGGCATGCCACACCCCTACCTCATCTCTCTTCAGGGACCCCTATCAGCTCTAGACAGACCTGGAACTCCCCTGCCTGCCAAAAAGATCTGGGATCCCCTCTCCTTCTTCTTGATTGACATCGGCCCAAGGCTTCCTTGACAAAGGGGGAAGGCTACCTCTTGACTGCTTAACACCTCCTTTCCTCTTCTCCCTTATTTCTCTCCACTTACCTTTGTACCTGGGCAAACTGGAAGGAACATATCCATGGAACATGGACATGCTCTGACATCTGAATCTTCCTGGCAGCTTTCTGAGGGCTCCTTATGCAAACAGAATCTAGTGTATCGTAACACAGTATGTTTGCTAATGATCATCAAGAGAACAAGAGAGCAAAAATCACTCCATTTACCTCCCTCTTCATGAAGTAGAACATGGTCTTCTTCTTTCCTTCCTTCACTTCAATTCCAATTCCTTTCCATGCAGTGTTCGTTCCTTTGCTTCAGGTGTAGGAGTACATGATTCTTCGCCTGCACAGAACACCCAGAGCTCATCACAATGAGTGCCCTCCCTAAGAGCTCTCACCCATTGAATCCTTCCCCTCCACACCCCTGCTCTCTAGCTACCTTCGGTTGGTGATCTATGTTGGAGTCTCTTTCCTCATTGACCTATCTCTCTCCCCTCACTATGCTCATGTTTTCTTTCTGAAATTCCATAGAAGTCAAATTATAGGCTATTGGTCATTTCTTACTGATATGGCTTAGCTAAATCCACTTGAGATCCATCCACATCCTCGAAAATGGTAAGATTTCATTCTTTTTGAACCTGGCTCCTATTCCATTGAGAATATGTGGGAGATTAGATATCTACATTCATATATATATATATGAATACATATATATATGTATATATATGTATATATATATATATATTTCATCAGCGAATGGACATTGAGACCTCCTCCATCGTTTCGCTATGGTTGATAATGCTGGTGTCCATATCACGGTGCTTGTACCCCATTGAATGTGCATTTTGTGCCCTTGAGGGAAATTCTTAGGTGGGCAACTGCTGTATCCTAGGGTTGCTCAGTTTTGAGCATTCAGAGGAACCAGCGTGCTCTTTTCCAGAGTGGCTGCCAAAACCCGCATGCCCACCGACAGTGCACGAGGGTTCCTCTCGATGCAGAACTTTCCCTGCCAGCAATTTCCTAAGGAGGAAACAGAAAACCTGGGGGATAACATGACTCAGACAGCGTACAGCAAGCAGCCCCA
>NW_019154440.1:12291-19327 GCF_002288905.1 Enhydra lutris kenyoni | reverse complement strand
TGGAATTCCCAAAGACTCTCCTTCTGACCTCACCACCCATGGAACTGCAGAGAAAGGATGCCATGGCCAACTCTCTCGAGGGTCCACTGAGTGAAACTAGAAAGTCAAGCTTCCCTTTCAATCACCCAAGTCTCCTTGGAATCCTTCTGAATGTTCCCTCTGCCCTCATTGGAACTCTTTGGATAAAAAAGACAAATCCATTAGGATCCATCCCCTTGGACAAAGGAGAAGCCATCCTCCAAGCTTCTAGCTGACCACAAACAGCCTCCTCACTCTACATGCCAGCCATTCCACCACAGCCTAGGACCCATGGAATCAACAGTGTTCAATGAAGGAATGCATTCTCGGTCCCAAACACACACCGAGTCCATCTCATCTTCCTTTTTGAATCCAAGGGATTGCCTAGGAACGAGATGTTCCAAATATCTCTGCGAGCCAGAAAAAAGCAGAGAAAATGAGATCCCCTGCCAGGTGATCCCTGCAAAGAAACTCAGGAACCCTAGCACCCACGCTCCATGGCTGACAGCTGCGTTTGTGGGACTTTGTGGCTCCACTGGAGATGAGAGAAAACCCAGGATATTTGGGGCGAGAGAGAAGTTTTACCTCCCATGCTGGCATGGATGTGCCACTGTGCCCCACGGGCCTGCTGTTTGCTCTGAATGCCGACATCCTGGAACAAGCTGCATGACGGATTCAGACGCTCGTTTCCATCCTTCAGGTCTCGTGGAGCCAGAGCGAAGAAGGGTTGTCAGGTGCGGATATGGAGGCGCCTCCCACCTAAAGCCTACACAGCTGCTCCGATTCCTGGGAGAAGGAGAGACACATGCTTGTTTCCTAAGTGGTCATTCACTTCCTTCTCAAGCCGGCCGATGCCCTTGTCCTTTTTGGAGAAGCAAATAGACTCTTCCAAACAGACACTCAACTCCTCGGTTCCGAAGGCACCACGGGTTGAATTTGGTTCCCCTGGCTCCAGACCCCCACTGGAGGACCCTGCTGAACCATCCTGACAGCCCATTCCCATCCACCTGGGGCAACGGGTCCCAGTGCTGACGGAGTGCGGGCCTGACTCCAGCAATTCTTCCCACCATTCTTGAGCCTGGGGAAACAGAGTCTTCAGCTCAACACTCTGTCCTGGAAAAACAAGCTGCAGGAGCTCAAGTTTCCTTCAGGACCTCACCACTGCTCTAAGAACCAGCAGGCTGCACAGTCAGTCACCTCTTCTGGTGTGTTTGCCACGGCAACTCGCCGCTGCGCCCAGGGGTGGCAAGCAGCCGAGCACCCTACCATGCTCTCGGGAACCGCAGGTCACCCCGCCCTCCAGTGGCATCAATCGGTACTGCCGAGCATTCCACAGACTCCTAATGCAGCAGCGCAAACCCTCTGTAGGTCTAAAGCCACACTGACACTTTTCCACAAGATTGGGATTACTAGGCCAACATGACGAGTCCACAGGCCACACAAGCAGAAGCGATGCCTTCCAGAGTTGGGTAAAAGCCTCAGAATGAGAGAAACGTTCATGACCCACGTGAAGACACACCCAAATATTGGCAACCCAATGGTCCAAAAAATCGGAGTTAGATGACCGGCCCAAAAGTACGTGAATTATGCTCAGGGAATGCTCCCCTGTGTCGCAGTCCCCGGGTAGGACGCGTCGACTGGGCGCGTTTACCAAGTGACCGAGACAGGCCCTGAGCAAGAAAGGGCCTTCGGCCACGTGGAGTGGGGCGCTCCGCAGGGCTGCCCAATGCCGGCCAATTCTCACGAGCACTCTGCCCAAACCGATCCCGGTTTGGGGAGAACGCTTGTGAGAATTGGCCGGAAAACTCCCGGCAAACTCGCTTCGGGCGCCGCACGTCTGCTTGGCCGCCCCCAGGGCCTGGCCCGGCCTCCTGAGTGGTCGCGTCCAAACCCCGCCAGGAAGCCCTCCCGGAGTCAGGCTCGAGCAAGAGTGACGCCTCCTGCTCCTCAGTCTGTAGTGGTCCCCTACCTGGCCCTGTCTGCTGGGGCCGGGCCTGCCCCAAGCCCCGTACACGAACCCTCGCCTGCTCCCTCAGCCTTCCGTTTCCAGGGTCCTGTCCCTCGGGGCCTCCAAGTGGGGAACCTAAGTCCTGTGCCATGACTCCCCCTCCCACCCCGGTGCAAAACATGCCTTTTGGCCCTCTGGACAAGCCTCAGAGGGAGAGAAACCTTCGTTCCCCATCTGAGGTCAGCCCCACCCTTGGGCGCCCCAGCCGCCTGAAAAGGTGGAGGCGGATGCCGGGCCGCAACCCGTCCGTCAACTCTGCTCCGGGAACGCTCCCCTGTGCCGGGGACCCTGGGTGGGCCATGTCGTCTCGGCGCGTTTTCCGGGTGGCTGCGACAGGCCCCGATCGAGAAAGGGCCCTCAGCCATGGGGAGCAGGGCGGTCCCCAGGGCCGCCCAACGCTGGCCAATTCTCACCAGCGTTCTGCCCAAACCGATCCCGGTTTGGGCAGAACGCTCGTGAGAATTGGCCGGAAAAAGCCCAGCAAACTCCCTTCGGGTACCGCACGTCTGCAGGGCCGCTCCCTGGGCCTGGCCGGGCATCACGAGTGGTCCGTTATTTCATATTTTAAACCTTTCAAGAAAATAGAGCTAGAATGTTTTTGGATGACCAGCCCTGCAACAAGGAGTGGGGGGCTTATATTTTTGTGGAGTGAGCGTGCCCATGCTCTTTGCTGAGTGGAGACAGGGGCCCAGGGACAGGCTCTCTGGCCTGTTTCCACGCTTGGATTCTTACTTTAGCAGTTAGAACAACTCTAAGTACCTGTTTCTAGGAATAAGGCCTCCAGCCTAGCCCAAGGGAGTATGGCATTGCATATTTTTAGTATGAAAAGCAAAATGACCCCCATTTATCGAACACTTGCTAAGTGCCAGTCATGGTGCAAAGCGCATTGTCCCCACCAAAACCGCTTTAGCAAGTACCCCTTGGCAGGCTCGGGAAGGTGAGGTGACTTTCCCAAGGCCACACAGCAAGACCAAGAAGCAGAAAACACCGTTTGTCGAAGAACCAAGAAAAACCAAATCGCTCCACGAGAATGTCCCAGAACTAAGAATCATGCAAAACATTGTGCCTTCTGTATGTTTGTTGACGGTTTCATGAATCGTTCTAAAGCAGCGGGGGCACCTGGGTTTGGCTTCTGACCCACGGAGATCAGTTCACATCCATGTGAGCTGGGTCCACCGGACACCACGGATTCGCAAGGAAAACTCATCCTTCGATGGGCACCACGGGCGTCTCCCGGTCGTTATTCCTTGCCCGCCTCTTGTGCCATAAATCAACACGCCAGTGACCAGCAAACTACCGCCTACGCATCAGGCCAATATGTTAAGAGTGTTTTTTATTTTTTTTTAACATTTTTAAATGGATGGAAAATGTAAAAAAAAAAATTATGTAACCTATGAAAATTCCACAAGATTAAAACTTCAACATCTGTATAGAAAGTTCTATCAGAACAGAGCCGTGTCTGTGTGTGTATGGTCTGTGGCTGCTACTGGGGGAGGTAGGGTTGAGGAGCTGCAGGGGAGACCCCATTGTCCTCAAAGCCTGAAATCCTTACTGTCTGGTCCTATCCAGAAGATTCGTGAATGCCTAGTATCTTGGACCACCCCAGCCCAGATCTAGATGTTTTTCGGACCCTGCAAGAGGAAAACGTGGTCTCTCCAACATGCTGCTTGTGTCCTAAACATCCCGTTTCCCAGATACACGCCGGTTTTTGTATTCTGAGCTGACTTGCTCCTGTCCCCCACTGGCTTGTTTGCAGGTTAATGTTGGCGTTCTCAGTGGAGGGCAGGGCTCGTGTTGCAGAAACACAGACGTGCTGAAGAGAACACAGCACAGAACTGACGGGGAAGAAAGAGAAGTGGCTTCCGGGCTGGCCTTGTTGGTCTGAGGGGAAGGTGTAGCCAGGAGTTCTAATCCCACTGCAGCCCTGTACCCAAGGGAAGGAGGCAGAGAAACTAGCATCCAGGGGAAAGAACACCAAGGGCTCTTGGATCCACTTCCCTCTTCAGAGCTGGGTGACTCAGAACATCTGTGCCCCCCCCCACGCCTGGGGCTCATTTTTTCCACTGCTCCCTGGCAGGCTCCTGACAGGTCACAGGGGAGGGGGTGTGGTGGGTGCAAAGGGAATGTCCTTATTTCCCATTAGCCTTTCCCCCGCCTTATCCTCCCTGTGCTTCTCCTGGTGCCCCGAGGGGCTCGCAAGGTGTGAACCATACACTGGACAGGGCCATGTTGAGTGTGTGAGGCCATGGTGGGGGGACACTAAGCAGTTCCTGGGCCAAGGGAGTGGAGAGGGAGTCCCCTGGGAAAGCCTGGGATCGAGGCTCCTCTCATCTGGGATGGGACCAACTCCCCGCTGTCCATTCTCACTGGCACATGTGGAAGTGAACAGGGAAACTGCAAAATGGGTCTAGCAGGACTGGTTTCTGAAACCTACTGCTCTCGTGCTCCAGCTCCAGGCCCAAAAGGGGCTGGCACAGAGCTGCAGGCTCACTGACTTCTTGAAATCTGTGGCCTCCTGCGATGCAGAAGATGCATCCAAACCACACAGAAGCCTGCCTTTCCCCCTCCTCTTGGACATCACCAGAAAGGTGTTACAAGGACATGGGTGTGAGCAGGTCTGGGGCACTAGGCACATCACACGGGGAGGAGAGGCCCCTGCACACAGGCCCCCCATCCCAGCCCCCAGCCTGGCCGTCCAGCCCCTACCCCAGCCATGAGGGCTTTCTGTTGGGGGGGGGGGTTGGATTACTCCCCAAGTCTGTTTTTCCATCTGAAAAATGAGGCAAGTAAGGGTTGATATGAGGATGGAATAAAGCAATAAATATTAGGTTGAAACAGACATTTACCTAAAATGACAGATTGCCAGATTTGCCAGATTGACCCAACAGGGTAAATAAGGGACGTGTGAACGCAGCTTGCCCGGTGGGTCTGCTGGGGAAGGAGCCGCACCCTTTCAGAAGTCGTCCAGCTGGAGCAAATGTGGTTCCAGTGAGCCCTAAGGCCAGGCCTTGCCCCGAGCAAACACACTCCTCCCCAAAACCAAACGGCAAGGGGCTGTGGACCTCCAGCGCTCACCCTAACATCTAGTGTTCCCGAGGGTAGGCATAGGCCCAGGGTGGCTCCAACTTCATGCTCAGAAACTTGTTCCATCCTCGCTGTGACTCCCTGAGCTCTGTGCCCTTGACCCTCCACTGGTAGATAAAGATGCATGAGCCCAATGGCACATGGCTGTGCACAAGGCAACTGGAGGCCCAGGGCACCCCCACGCCCGGGGAGGTAGAGAGCCGTTTCCAATGAACAAGGGGCGAGCTGGCCTCTCCTAGAGACAGACGCCAACTCCCAAAGAGCAGGACAGTCCCAGAGCAGGATGGTGCCAGGTGGCCTCCCCGAGGGCAGACTTTGGGGAGCCTCTGTGCCGGGGGGGAGGCGTGGGGCTCTGGGAAGCCCCAGTGCAGAGTCACCTCTGCAGGCTCCTCTGCTCAGACCCATTCCTGGGAGGGACCCTGGAAGCTGTTGAGAGGGACACCCTGAACAACGAGAAAGATCTTCAGGGCACACCGAACACCGAGCTAAAAGCAGAGGCCCTCTGGGGAAAGGGGGTCAGCCTCAGATGAGTTCCATCTGCAGGGCATGGACCTGGGAGCTCTCACTCTCCTCAGCCCCTGTGGGGACAGCAGGAACTCTGCCTCTGTGCCTTCTTATACCACAGTCAGTGCCTGATCACACCAACCCATCAGCTGTGTGATTCTGCCTCTCTCACAGGAGCTGGGATTTTTGGGGCTGACTGCCCATTTCCCAAAGGAGTGTGGTGCTTTCCTAGGCAGATGGCTTCAGATGGGGCTCCCTCTGGTTCCAGCAAGGAAAGGACCATCTCCACACTCTCCCAGAGGTGTAATCTCACAAGGGCTTGGGGGAACCAGGAAGGGGCATGAGTAGTAGGTCCTGAGATCTTCCTCNGGGGGAACCAGGAAGGGGCATGAGTAGTAGGTCCTGAGATCTTCCTCAGCTGAAGATTCAAGGGTCCAGGCCCCAGGGGTAAGTTGTCCCTAGGCCCTGTAGAGGTCACGTTCCACTCAGCTTCTTCCTTCTCACCCTGGGGAGACTGAGGATGCCCCAGCCCTGACAGTAAACTCCTCTCCGGGACTCTGTTAGTCCTCTGGGCAGGGAGAAGGGAGTGGGACAGCAGGATGCACAGGGTCTGGTACCGGGCGCACTTTGGGCAAACCCTGACCACACAGATACCCGGTCAGCTGATTCACCGGGCACTCCTCTCCTTACATCTGTGTGGTCGCTGACTTCCCGTATTCTGGCTCGAACCTGGGTGGCAAGCCATGAGTGTGCTTGTGAAATCGAGGCTCATTTCTGCCTTGTGAAATCGAGGATACGAAATTAAAAAGATACTCATGGAAACATAAAGCATTTATTATTACTATAGTCAAGGCAAAATCTCTGGAAACAATTGGCCTTGATAACGGGGGTAGAATCAGAACCACTATTCATGAGTTTACAGTCGGTTCTCTGCCGTCCACACAGTTTCACACACGGCATCTACCACAGGATGGACCTTTGTTACACAAGAGGGAGAAGAACGAACTTGGGAGTCACAAAGCATGGCTTACCTACCTCCCTTAGTTAACTGACTTCAGACCATTCACTTGTGGTGAACCTATTTCATCCTGTGCTGATTCAAAAAAATAAATAAATAAATAAAAAAGATGGGACGGGGCGGAGGGGCCTGAACAAACCCAGCTGCTTGGAGGGCCTCTTGAGATAATGTGGGTGAGAACCAGGAGGACATAAATGAAATTGCCCAGGATGCTTGAATAAAATGATACAAAACAGAGTATTCCTAGTAACAGTGTTTTGAAGCCCTGGAGGGAAGGGTGGGAACCCCATCGTGTAGCCTCTGAGCATGGCAGAGGGCGGGACCGTCACCGAGCATCCGAAATCTTGGGGCAGGACAAAGGACATTGATGCCCAAGCCTCCAGACTCACAGAGGAAGGAGCTGG
>NW_019154440.1:10906-12255 GCF_002288905.1 Enhydra lutris kenyoni | reverse complement strand
TAGAAACACTTTGTCAGTTTTATTTTACCTTAATATACATCTGTACATGCAAGAATAAAAATGCTATTACACAACGATTCCGTGAGTTTTACCTAGTTTCGAGAATAATGCATGCAGTTACAAATGAGAGGTAGAAACACTGTATTAAAGACCTACAAATACAAACATTGTATAAATAAATGTTCAAATTAACTGCTGGAATTTCATACAGATAAATAAGGTAAAAATTACATTACTTCGTCAAAGTAAAGGAAAAACCATGTTTTTGTCTGTCTGCATCAGTATCCTAAAATTAGATTAATGCCAAAGAGCTTCTGTGCAATTTGTCAGAGTTTGGATTATGTTACCTAAAAGGGTAAAAATAAAAGGATTAAAACTGGAGAATGGTTTATTCAAGTATTCAAGCAGGTGTGGAAAAGAAACAAAACCATACATGATACAGGAACCATTTCTGGAGGGACGTGACCTGCCCGCATTCTCTGTCACCAGCCATTGGTGGACGGTCAGGATGGACACAAACCATGCACGTTAGGCTGCAAAGAGCCGCCCATCTTCCTAAGAGAAGACAAATCTCATTTGTCACTAACTTCATGGAGAAACTCCACATCACCAACAAGCCTTTAGGTCACCAACCTTGTTTTGGCCCTATTAAAATTCTTGAGAGGATCCCAAGTTGGCATTTTTCTCTAATACTGCCCAAATAAACCTAGCCTTTAGAAAACCTAGAGATCACAGGCATCGATGCACACTCTGCATGCACAATAAAAAATACAAAGGAAGACGTGGTCCATATACACTATGGAGTATTATGCCTCCATCAGAAAGGATGAATACCCAACTTTGGTAGCAACATGGACGGGACTGGAAGAGATTATGCTGAGTGAAATAAGTCAAGCAGAGAGAGTCAATTATCATATGGTTTCACTTATTTGTGGAGCATAACAAATAGCATGGAGGACACGGGGAGTTAGGAGAAGGGAGTTGGGGGAAATTGGAAGAGGAGGTGAACAATGAGAGACTATGGACTCTGAAAAACAATCTGAAGGGTCTGAAGAGGTGGCGGGGTGGGAGGTTGGGGGAACCAGGTGGTGGGTATTGGAGAGGGCACGGATTGCATGGAGCACTGGGTGTGGTGCAAAAACAATGAATACTGTTATGCTGAAAATAAATTTTAAAAATGTTTAAAAAAATACAACCGAAAGCAAACGGCCAGCAACTCAAAAACACCACTGAGAAAATCTGTATGTGTAGATGGATAGGTTAACAAAATGCAAAGTTTCACACGAACACAAATTTTTACCTTTTAAAAGTCCACTAGAGGTTACATGTGAATTCTGGAAAGGGTGTGT
>NW_019154440.1:7513-10522 GCF_002288905.1 Enhydra lutris kenyoni | reverse complement strand
AAAAACCAAACCCATCACCATTAATTCTCCACGTGCACCCTTGCCCCTGACCTTTCTTTGGCCCAAAGTTGGCCATTCTGAGTATTTTGTCTTCCTTCTGCCTGATAATTGTTTGGATGTAATTTCCAGCTCAGTGACGCGCAGTGGTAAAACTTGGGCTGTCACATAAAACACAGGACATTTAGGGCTGAATGGCCAACTTGCTCCCAAATGCAAGTCATTTCAGAACTGGCATCCCTTTGAGGCTGTGTGGTGTGAGCACGTAAACTCCAAAGGGCCCACCATACCCTCCTCAAAACCCAGGGCTTCTTTCTGATAATGATACCATCACCTGGCAGCCTATCGATCCCCACTCTGCTGTCTATCCTACATCTACCCTGGAGTCTTCATAAAAGTCTTCAGTCACCAATAAGCTCACGAGGCTTAGAACAGTTGCCTTTATTATTATTAACAATAAAACCAAAGCTCTCTACAGACACAAACGCACATCTGCCAACACGGTCATGCAGTGTGAAAATCCGAAGCCACCAGGATTCACGTACATTATCTTGAGCCCTCGAACAACTCTCTCATCTTCCAGAAGAAGAAACAGACC
Source organism: Enhydra lutris kenyoni (assembly GCF_002288905.1). Classification (NCBI taxonomy): domain Eukaryota; kingdom Metazoa; phylum Chordata; class Mammalia; order Carnivora; family Mustelidae; genus Enhydra; species Enhydra lutris. Next base: position 9,927 of record NW_019154440.1, on the reverse strand, counting down.
ACGGGAAGGGTAAGGGATTAGCCCAAAGCCAAGATCCAAACCCAGGCCATATGGTGCTGAACTTTGGTCACTCCTCCTGCTGCACCTGTAGGAGACAACTGGGTTGTCTGTCTTCTAAGTCGACTTACATTTATGTACATTTTTGATGTTAGCAGGGTCCTGGAGAATCTTAGTGAGGCCTTCCAGAAGAAGGGCTGCCTTATGGTAGCGATAAACGATGTCTTCGGTCTGCTGAAACATCTCATCCAGGGCAGCAGACTGAACCTGAAGCCAAGTCGGCAGAAATGAGAAGAGTCTCAACTTTTCCCAGAAAATATGAATCTATCTGGGCAATGCAGCTTTTAATGTAATCTATCTAAAATTAACACATTTTGACAAAATGATATCCTCTACCAAGCTATATAAAACTCAAAAATTCATCAGAGAGGCAAAATAAAACAGGAGCTTCTTGATGAAAGAGTTCGTCTGCGCTCTCACGTCATCTCAGACTCAGACGCAGGACTCGCAAAACTTACGCTCCTGAACTGGCTCTTCTAGGACTGCACTAAGAAGCTGCTTTTAAACATACACTTTCACACTAGCGCAGCCTGACACTTCATTAAAGTACATTTTGTAATAATAATGGGGCGCCTGGGTTGCTCAGTGGGTTAAATTCTCTGCCTTTGGCTCAGGTTGTGATCCCAGGGTCCTGGGATCGAGCCCTGTGTCGGGCTCTCTGCTCAGCAGGGAGCCTGCTTCCTCCCCTCTCTCTCTGCCTCTCTGCCTACTTGTGATCTCTCTCAGTCTGCCAAATAAATAAATAAAATCTTTTTTAAAAAGTACATTTTGTAATAAGATAATTAAGTGGTGTTAAAAGTCACCTCTTAACTTGTTTTAACCAAAGCATTTTCAAAAGGGTGTAGTCGTTCATTCGTTCAGAGATGTGTGCTGAGCACCTTCCCGTATTCCCGGCACTCTGCACATGGTGAAGGAGAGCGCACCATCTAGAGGGACGCGCGGGGCTGGGAAACATGGCATTCTAATGCCAAGGGATACGTGGTACTAGAGAGGGAGCCCCGGAATGGTAGGGAATACACTCTGGGTGCGTCTAACCCAACCATGGATGGAGAGAAGATCAGGGAAAGCCTCCAGGAAGTGGTGTTTAGGCTGAGTCTGGAGGAGGAGCAGGAGATGGCCAGGTGATGGGAAAGGTGGGGAGGAGCTTTCCAGAAAGAAGGGACANGGGAAAGGTGGGGAGGAGCTTTCCAGAAAGAAGGGACAGCAGAAGTATTCACAGGTTGTGAGTATTTCAGGGGTTTTCTCAACATTATTCTGAAATGAGGGCATCACTTAGGGTGAGTCAGCAAACCAGGACTTAATGCCCAACCTGAATGCAGTCTCGGTTGCTCAGGAATGTGACGTTACCCAGTCAACACGGCATTTCCTAGTCAATGGACACATTCTGCTCCCCCTTAGGAGGGCAACTTTGCCCGAACAATGCACTTCTAATAAATTCTGTTCTTCTTTTTTATGACCTCTTCTTCCCTTTTAATAACCTTTGTTTTATTGAGCTCAGCAGAGGTCCCCCCTGTTTGCTAGGTGGGATGCTGCCTGACTCATGAGTCATTTAACAAAGACAGATCTCCACTTTTACTTGGCTGAATTTTGTTTTTCAACATTCTCTTTAATCTTTAAATGCCAGCACTGTCAGTAACCCAGTATCCTAATGTATTTGTCGATATCATCTGTGTCTTCCAAACAATATTTTAAAGTCACTTACAATTAAAAAAAAATTGGGGTACAGAAAGTCCATTCTGAAAAGGAAGAAGAAAAAACTAACTAAAGATAGTGCTAGTATCAGTGAGTTTGCTGTGCAGCCTGGGCAAACTTACTCAAGCTACACTGCTCTTATTATCAGAAAAGAAAGAAGCGCCATAACTGGTTTGGAGAGAACATTTTTCCTGGCAAACTTCTAAAAATCATATACCATATGAAGTCTTAATTCAGTACAGAGTGGCAGAATGCATATTATTCATAGCAATAGTTTAGAGCAAAATAATATCTGTTATTTTTATCAACAGTTTATATTCCAAAGTTATTTTCCTATGACTTGATAATGGCTTTCAAAATGAGGCCAAGGGTAATGTAACAGTACAATTCCAAGTGGACAAATTTGGAGGGGAGGTGGGAGAAAATAAGATTGGTCAATAATTCCCCCCACTTAATCACTTCTTTAACAGTCCCTAATTTCATCTCCACTTCAGAGCAATCCCCCCCTCCATGAGACAGAAACAATATTTCCAATAGTACAACAATACAGTTGGAAAAGCAGATTTTACTTAGCATCTTTACTCAGGTAAGGTCAGTAAGCAGAGTCGGGGCACATGTGCTGGTGAACAGCAGGATTTCTCCTAATGTTTTATTCCCAAATTTCT
>NW_019154440.1:5240-6586 GCF_002288905.1 Enhydra lutris kenyoni | reverse complement strand
CATCTTTGCCCATCTAAGAGTTTTTACTAGCACAGACTCCACATCAATCTCTCTCTCGGTGTAAAGGGGAAGAGTGCAGCGCGAGGGTGCGGGTGTGGGCGCAGGTACTGTCGCACACCCCCCGTACCTTGTTTCACAGCCGTGGACGGGCTCAGCTTCCCAGACTTGATCTGGGCTTTGGCGAGATGCAGAGAGGCTGCTAAGAGCTGTGTGGCTTTCATGTATAACACCAGCTGCTCCACACGCCTGCGCCGGAAGGAAGGCAGAGAGTGTTATCTGCGAACCAATGCCCCCCACTCCATCCTCTATGCATCAGGCCACCAGAGAGCATTTCTAAAGGAGTATCATCCTCCTTGACATTTTTTTAAAAAATATTTATTTATTTAACAGAGAGAGAGAGAGAGAGAGAGAGAGATCACAAGTAGACAGAGAGAAAGGCAGAGAGAGAGGGGCAGGAGGCTCCCCACTGAGCAGAGAGCCCAACGTGGGGCTCGATCCCAGGATCCTGAGACCATGACCTGAGCCGAAGGCAGAGGCTTCACCCACTGAGCCACCCAGGTGCACCACCCTTGACATTTTTAATGCACAAATAACTCCTGAAGGAAAAAAGGTTCAGCACAGAAAAAAGTGTGTGTGAAAAGACTCAAGAACCAATACAACCTCTTCATCATCAAATACCTTCAACAGTATAAGTCACAAGGAAGAGGCAATACTAAGGGTGCAGAATCTTCGAGTCTTGGCTCACAAATGGAATCTAGGCCAGTGACATAACCAAGAGCTCCCTTGAAGTGTCTCTTCATGAGACACAATCTCTAGTGTCTGACAGGACCTCCATCTCAGACACAAATTTACAGAAAGCAGGGAGAATTTGGAAGTGAACGGCAAAGGGGGCACGTACCCCCAGTCTTTGCTCAGCTGGCTGATCTGGTCCATGGCCACACTCTCCTGGATCTGGTACAAGGAGACAGCAGATGTGCACAGCTCCGGGTGGCTGCCCCGCACGGCCATCAGGTCCAGCATGCACTCCGTGAACATCAGCATCACGTTGAGGTGGCGTAAGGTGTCTGTGTCTTCTCTCTGTGGCAAAGCCAAATTGTCTTAGAAACTTAGAAACTAAGAAGACGGGCATACTTTTTTCTGTATATACACTGCGGCTGAAGCTACTGTGTTTTTATACTTACAAACATCAGAATGAGTAGAACAGACTACAATTTTTAAATTCCCCAAAACTAGTAGGAAAATAAGCACAGGTGAAACACAATGTGGGTGTGTGGGTGTGTGCATGCGTTTGTGTGTATGGATGAGAGCAGCCACAAAATTAAGTTTCAAAGATATGAGGTCACGTG
>NW_019154440.1:0-3764 GCF_002288905.1 Enhydra lutris kenyoni | reverse complement strand
CTGGGAGCGGCCTCGGCTCCCGGAGGGGAAGCCCCCCAACCGGGCCCCGGCGGGGAGCGCACACACACACGGCCTCTGGCAGAGCACAGGGAGCCCCCGGGGCTGCTGGAGCGGGCTGCAAGGGGACAGGACGGTGAGCACGTGGGCAGGTGGGCTGCTCCCGCCCCTCCCGCCAGCCCAGCAACAGTCACGGACCCCCCAGTGGAGCCTATGAAGAGGTTTTATTTCTCCAAGGTCAACTTTATTCCTTGTTTATACATCTATTTCATCGACATCATCATGGTTAGGTTGGTTTTTATTAAAGATTTTATTTATTGATTCGAGAGCGAGTGAGCCAGAGAGAGAGAGCAAGAGCAGGGGGAGGGGCAGAGGGAGAGGCGGACACCCCACGGAGGACGGAGCTGGATGCAGGGCTCCTTCCTGGGGTTCCAGGATCATGACCTGAGCTGAGGGCAGCTGCTTCACCGACTGAGCCGCCCAGGTGCCCCTTCATGGCTTGTTTTAAACAAGTTTATAGCATATACATTTCTCCCCATAGCCCCATAGTCCTCCTCATCATAAAATGCAGCAGAGGCACAGCAGTTCCCTAAACTTCTGTATTTGATGACTGTCTGGAGAATTTACACTATTTCTGGTTTTTTAAGCCACAGATAACACTGTAATGAAATCCAAAGTTTTCCCTTCTTTTGGATGATTCATTTGTGATTAAGTACTCTGACGTGGTATTATAAACAGGAATGGGGTTACCACAGGTCAAATGTTACATCTTCACAGCTCTTGTGACAACTGCTGCACTACTTTCGACCCTAGGTGTGAGCACACAGACCCTACCACACCTCAGCAACGCTGGGCACCTCCATCTTCTAGAGCTGGCTTAGCTAACAGGTATAAAATGTCACTTTCTGAAAATGACATTTTACTATTATTTAACACTTTCAATAATCTGAAGAACAAGATTATTGACTCCACTTCCTCTCTTGCTACCTGTTTATAATCCTTTGCTTATAAATCTCCCGACATTTTGATTGGTAACTTACGTAGCAGAAGAAAATTTAAAGAACACAAGGTACAACACAGACGAGAATGCTAAATGATAACTCATTTCCAGTCCAAGCTGAATACTTCCTTAATTTGGGGTATTAATAACCTATTTATAGAGAATGGATGATAAAACCAATCTACTGGCCTATCTAAATGCAGGTAGGGCTAAGTGCAAAGATTAGGACCCGAAGTATGAAAAAAGGTGAAACTTAGGTTTCTAAGAACAAAAGCAAAGATAAACAACCATCTACCATTTCAAAAAATTTACCAGAGGTAATGAAATACGCCTCTAATATAAAGACATAATGAGCACCGCAGATGTGCTGCTTCTTCATCATGGAGAAGTCACAGGTACATTATACCTCTATAATACAGTGTTATCAACATGCAGTGCTCTTATCTTACAAAGTTTCCCCCTACAAATGACGTGCCATTTATGCCTTATAACTCCTTTAAGGTCAAGAAAGTGATGATCTCAATGTCGCTGGTAAGGAAACTGAAGTCCAGAGAGGCTGAGAAACTCGCCCGAGTCGCATCATCAAGTCATCGACAGAACACTGCACTCCAAACACAAGCCAAAATGATAATAAGACAATTCTTCACCTGAGGTTGTTCTTGTTCGAAGGACCATATGGGTACAAGTGGGGGCCGTGGCACTGTGTGAGGGAGATCCTACAGTGAACAAGACAGCTCTGGAACTTGCTGCTGTTCCTATAGGAGGTTCCAGTCTACCACCACAAGCTCCTGCAGGGGCTCCAGCGAAAAGTTCACACAATGTTACATCGCTTCCATGGTGTTTCGATTTGGGGGTGGTGTTACAGGGAGACCATTACTTTTATAGTTGGGTTTCTGGGGGCGTTTTTACATTAGGTACTTATTACTCTTAACATCAGAAAGTCAACACAGATCTGCATTAGTAGTATTTTACAGTACTTTCTTCTCAGCTGTGAACCTTCCTTACACCAAATCCGCCTACTCAGAGTCACCTCATAGACTTCTAAGGGACATGAGCTGCTGTCACACCTGTTAAGGATCATTCAAAAAAGTGGAAACCAAGAACTTAGGATAAAAATATGAGGGAAAGATGAAGGGAGATCAGGATTTTCCACGGTGTAAGAGCCAGAGAAAGTTGAGTCAAAGTACACATGGGCCTTGGAATTGCAGCCATACATCTGTCAGGAAGAAATGGGGGTGGACCCAATGTCAGGGACCCTGGTGGGCTGGTGTGGGTTAAAGGAAGGGAAGGTGGAAAGTCCCTCTCCACCAAACTACACAGAATCAATAAAAGGTGTCCAAAGCCTTTTCACTCTCAATCATCTCAAAAACATTACATTTCTGAGGACACAGAATGGAGGTGGGAGTTAACAGCACAAATCACAAATTTAAAACCAGATACAGAAAAAACCTACCAACAGTGTCCATCCTATCCACAACAGAGCATAACAACTTGAAGCATCTAATTAACAGAACAGAGAGTTTATAAAAATCTTTTAGGAAGCCACGAACAGTAAGTGGAAATTAATTAAATAGTATCTATTTGTAGGTATTCGTGTATTTTAATATGGTCATGGATGTATTTTAAGAGACAATGACCCATTTCTTTTAAGGTCTTAAGTTTTTCCTATTATCAGCAGTTTTTATTTTCAGAAATGGAGACTTCATGATTAGAAAGAGAAATCTGTAATTTTGAATGATGATAGTAAAGTTCATGTGGAAAAGAGAAGAGAAAAAGAGGACAAAAATGATCAAAGATGCATTTTATGCCTAAATGTTGTTTAGGGAGAAAAACCTGGTTTCATACACACAAACTTGGACTTAAATTACAATACATATTCATGTAGAATGTACAAACCCTATAAATTTAAATTAATTTGTAAAAGGGGATGAGACATAATACAGTTTTTCAAACAAGCTAATTCCAAAAACTGTTCCAACTCATAGTGACTGACTTCTGGAAAACAGCACACAGAACGACAACTTTCAGAATGGCAGTGTTAAGTGTGAGCAGCATCAGAGGCCTGCTTCTCAGTGAAACAACTGTAACTGGTGAAAATTAATTTTCTTATTCATTTAAGAAAGAGAGTGGGGAATAGGGGGTGAGAGACAGAGAGTCTTAAGCAGACTTGGCATTGAGCAGGGAGCCCAACATGGGGCTCGATCTCACAACACTGAGATCACAACTGAGCAGAAACCAAAAGTCAGGTACTTAACTAACCGCATCACAGAGGCACTGTGGTAAAAATTCTTTTTTTTTTTTTTAACAAACAACCACTTAGGGGCACCTGAATATATGCACCCTTATGTTCAATGCAGCATTATTTACAATAGCAAAGATGTGGAAGCAACTAACTGTCCATCAACAGATGAATGGATAAAGAAGATGTGGTGTAGGTGTTTTACTTATACAGTGGAATATTACACAGCCATAAAAAGGGATGGGATCTTGCCCTTTGTGACAACATGGATGGACCTAGAGGGTATTATGCCCAAGTGAAATGACTCAGACTGAAAAAGTCAAATACCATGTGATTTCACTCACATGTGGAACTGGAAAAACAAAATAAACAAAGAGCAGAATTAAACCTATAAATACAGAGAACAAATGGATGGTTGCCAGAGGGAGGGGAGGTGAGGGGAAAAAGGCAAAATGGGTGAAAAGGAGTCGAAGATACAGGTTTGCAGTTAAGAAATGAGTAAGTCATGGGAATAAAAGGTACAGCACA
>NW_019154439.1:0-26598 GCF_002288905.1 Enhydra lutris kenyoni | reverse complement strand
TAATTTCTCTTCTTTCTCATTTTAAAAATGCTAAGACATACATCCTACTGCATTCAATCCTTGATGTTTTCTCTAATTTTTTTTCAGAATCAGATTTTTAGTCTCCTTATTACCCTGAAAATATTTTTTTAAGTATTTACAAAGTATAGAACTTAATATTAAAAAGTATATCCAGTAAATCCAGGTAAATATTTGTCCCAAATGTTCTGAAATTCAATTATGTTATTTTAAACTCTTACTGAGATCCTTAAAAGAATCTAGTAATGATTTATCTGAACCCACTGCTAGGCAGCTTCTCCACTAATGATCTGTAGACAATATGTAAGCTAATATCAAAGCCAATAAGAAGATATGACAACAGGGACATTGACTCTGAAAGTGATAGCATTTTGGATCACTCAGTGTTGTAGTAAACTTTATGTGTCAGTTTTTATATGAGGTTAACATTTGGATTGGTGAACTTTAAATAAGCAGATTGCCCTGAATAATATAGGTAGGCCTCATCCAATTAGTTGAAGGCCCAGACAGAAAAAGACAAGCCTCCCCAAAAGAGAGAATACTTAGTAGACTGCCTTGGGACTTTATCTGAACCACTGGCTTTCCTAGGACCCCAGCCTGCCAGCCCTTGCTGCAGATGATAGACTTTTCATCTTCCATAATCATGTGAACCAATTCCTTATAATAAAGTCATATTCATGTGTGTGTGTATATATATATACATGTATATATATACACACACATATATAATATTTTATATATTATAATATATACATACAAATATGTACACATGTATACATATATACTTACATATATATGTATATATATACACATACACAGTATCTTGTTTATGATTCTCAGGAGAACTCTAATCCAGGGAACATTAATGGTTATAGGACTATTTATACTTTAGATTCAATTATACAAAGTGGTTGAATGTAAAAGAATGAAGGCAGATCCACCATACAGACATTAACCACAGTCGTAATATAGTTACATTAATAATATAATCATAATTTACTTGAATGTTTTAAAATTTTAAGAGAAAAAAAGAGGGGTGTGTTATGATGAAAACAACAGTTAATTCATAGGAAGATAAAGCAATTGTAAACATACACACCTAAAAGTAGAGCAGAGAAATGTATGAAATGAAGCAAAAATTAACAGAATTGGAAAGAGGAGGTAATACAACAAAATTAGTTGGAGACTTCAGTAGCCTATTCTCAGTAACAGAGTGAAGAGTGAGACACAAAATCAATAAGGATAAAAAAGACACAAATATAAGAAAAAGAGGCACAAATATCAATATCAATCAACTTGGCTTAACTTATGTCAATAGAACATTCTGCTACAATACCAGTAAATAATTCATTACAAATATACATGGAACACTCACCAGTATAAATTATAGGCTTTTTCATAGAAAATCTCAATACATTGAAAAGAACTGGAATCACACAAAGTGAATTTCCTGGCCAAAATGAAATTAAGTTAGAAGTCAAAAACAAAATAGAATTTTAAAAACATCCAGATATTTGGTAAATAATACATTTCCAAATAAAAAGCAATTAATCACAATACATATTTTTTAAAATATAACTTAAGAAAAAACAAAGTACAGCATATCAAAATTTATAGTATTTATCTAAATCAGTGTTATTGGGAAATTGAGTCATAAATGGATATTCTAGAGAAAAAGAAAGACATAACTTAATCTTCCCCATTAAGGATACTGAAAAAAAAAGAAAAGCAAATTTAACCAAAAGCAAGCAGAAGAAAAAATAACAAAGATCAGGACAGAAATCAAAACAAAACAGGAAAACAATGAAGAAAACAATGAAACCAAAAGTTGGCTCTTTCAAGGACTGGCAAACCTTTAGCTAGATTGTCAAGAAAAAAGAGAGAAAGCTCAAATTACTAAAATTAAGAATGAAAAAGGATTGTTACTATTGATATTTCAGAGATTAAAAAAGTATGAGGGTCCTATACACACACACAGTCTATATTCTGCATTAATCAGAAAAATTCTTAGAAAACAATATTCACTAAAACTAACTCAAAAATAAATGGACCTGCTGAAAGAAAAATAAGAAGTGAAGAGCTCAAATGAATAATTTTAAAATTTACAAAATAAACAGCCCAGGCCTGATGAGTATACTGTCAAATGCTACCATCATTTATGGAAAAAATAAAAACAATATTATAAGATCTCCTTCAAATTTTATCAAAAGAGAGAACAATCCTCTACTCACTTTATGAGGTCAACATTAGTAACACCAAAACACCAGAAGAAAGCAAAACAAGAATATTATAGGCCAATATCCCTTAAGAACCCAGATACAAAACCCTCACCATAAAAGTAGCAAAGCAATTCCAACAATATACAAAAACACCATGACTTTTTTACAGTAAAAGACAAAACCATATGTTCGTCTAGATACAGGAAAAAAAATCTTTGAAAAACCCAAATTCAAAAAAAAAAAAATAAACAACAAAACCCCCAATTTATCCATGGTTAAAAAACAAACAAACAAACTCCCAACAAGCTAGAATAAAAAGAAATGTAATCAATGTTGTAGAATATCTATCTATGAAAAACCTACAATAGTTATTAATACCAAAAGCCTAGTGGAGCCTAGAAACTCAGAAGTTAGTGAACAACTCAGTTATAGGCATGCAAAATATTTACATCATTATTCTCAGCAAAGAAGTACTATATAAAGATGTGTATGCATGCATGTGTGCATGTGTTTGTGTGTCTGAATGATTCATAAACATATGAACAGAAGCTCAACACCATTGGTCATTACAAAAATGCAAATCAGTGTTTTTCCAAGATGGAAGAGAAGTAGGAGACCATAGTTTTGTCTGGTCCCAGGAATTCATCTAGATAGCTATCAAATCATTCTGAACAACTGTGACCTCAACCAGAGATCTAAGAAAAGAATTGCTGCAGTTCTACACATAGAAAAAGGATCGCTTTCTGCAAGAATGACAAGATGGAAAAACTTATCTCAAAGAAGAGAACAAGAGACAGTACTAGATGCCAGGGACCTAATTGGTATGAATATAAGTAGGATATCAGAATTAGATAGATAGAGAATAAAGAAGCTGATGAAAAGAAAGATAAACTGCCAGATCATGAGGGAAGAATTCGAGAGATAAGTGATAACATAAAGCTAAGCAATATTAGAATAATCAAGATCTCAGAATAAGAAGGAAAAAGAGAAGAGGAAGAGGCAGAAAGTATACTTGAACAAATTATAGCTGAGGACTACCCTAATGTGTGGAAGGAAATAGGCATTCAAGTCTACAAGGCACAGAGAACTGCCCTCAAAATAAATAAAAATAGACCAACACCACAAAATATAGCAATGAAGCTTGCAAATTTCAGAGACAAGGAGAAAATACTGAAAGCAGCTCTGGACAAGAGGTCTGTAACTTACAAGGGTAGAAACATTAGACTGGCAACAGACCTATCCACAGAGATATGGCAGGCCAGAAAGAACTGGCATGATATATGCAGGGTTTTAAATGAGAAAAATATGCACCCAATAATACTTTAACCAGCGAGACTGTCATTCAAAAAGTAGAGAAAAAAGCTTCCAGGACATTAAATCAGCCCTGCAAGAAATATCAAAGGGGATCTTTTAAGCAAAGAGAGTCCAAAAGTGACACAGACCAGAAAGGAACAGAGATAATATAGAGAAACAATGACCTTACAGGTAATACAATGGCACTAGCGTCATATCTTTCAGTACTTACTCTGAAAGTAAAAGGGGTAAATGCCCCACTCTAAAGACACAGGGTTTCAGATTGGATAAACAAGCAAGACCCATCAATGTGCTGTCTGCAAGAGACTCATATTAAACCCAAAGAAACCTCCAGACTGAAAGTGAGGGGGTGAACTATGTATCATGCTATTGGACATCAAAAGAAAGCTGGGGTAGCAATCCTTATATCAGGCGAATTGGATTTTAAAGCAAAGACTGTAAAAAGAGATGACGAGGGTTACTATATCACAATCAAAATGTCTATCCAACAAGAAGGTATAATTATTACAAAGGTTTCTTCCCCTTCCATGGGAGCAGGAAATTATATAAACCAATTAATAACAAAATTAAAGAAATACACTGATAATGATTCATTAATAGTAGGAAACTTTAACACCCCACTCACTGCAATCTAAGATCATCTAAGATGATCAACAAGGGAACAAGGGCTTTGAATGACACGTTTGACCAGATGGACTTCACAGATATGTGCAGAGCATTCCATCCTAAAGCAACAGAATACAAATTCTTCTCGAGCTCACATGGAACATTCTCCAGAATAGATCACATATTGATCATAAATCAGGTCTCAACTGGTAGCAAAAGATTAGAATCATTCCCTGAACATTTTCATATTTATAGTTTGAATGCTTTGAAATGTGAACTCAATCACAAGAAAAAAAAAATGGAAAGAACTCTAATACATGGAACTTAAAATGCATCCTACTGAAGAATAAATGGGTCAACCAGAACATTAAAGAAGAATTTAACAAATTCATGGAAACAAAGGAAAATGAAAACACAACTGTTCAAAACCTTTGGAATAGAGAATAGACGGTCCTAAAAGGAAAGTATATAGGAATACAAGCCTTTTTCAAGAAACAAGAAAGCTCTCACATACATAACCTGAATGTACACTCAAAGGAGTTGGAGAAGAACATCAAATAAAGCCTAAACCCAGAAGGAGCAGAGAATAAGGATTAGAGCAGAAATCAATGAAATAGAAACCAAAAGAAGAGTAGAACAGATCAACAAAACTAGGAGCCGATTGCTTGAAAGAATTAATAAGATCAATAAACCCCAGCCAGATTTATCATAAAGAAAAGAGAAAGGGCCAAATTAATAAAATTATAAATAGAAGAGGGGAGATCACAACCAACACCAAAGAAATACCAACAATTGTAAAAACATAGTATGAGCAACTATATGCCAAAGAACTAGGCAATCTGGAACAAATGGACACATTCCTGGAAATGTATGAACTACCAAAACTGAAACAAGAAGAAATAGGAAACATGAATAGATCCATAACCAGCAAGGAACTAGAAACATTTATCAAAAATCTCCCAACATGTAAGAGTGCAGGGCCAGACGGCTTCTTGGGGGAATTCTACCACACACCTAAAGAAGAACTACTACCTATTCCTCTGAAGTTGTTTCAAAAATAAAAATAGAAGGAAAACTTCCAAACTTGTTATATAAGGCCAGCATTACCTTGATCCCCAAAACAGAAAAAGACCCCACACAAAGGAGAATTACAGATCAATATCCTTGATGAATATGGATGCCAAAATTCTCACCAAGATACTAACCAATAGGGTTCAACTGTACATTAAAAAGATTACTCATCAAGACGACGTGTGATTTATTCCAGGACTGTAAGTATGGCTCAATATCTGCAAATCAATGTGATACATTACATTAATTAAAAAAAAAAAGGATAAGAAACATGTGATCTTCTCAATAGATGCAGAAAAAGCATTTGGCAAAATATAGCATCTTTTCTTGATTAAAACTCTTGGGGCACCTGGGTGGCTCAGTGGGTTAAAGCCTCTGCCTTCAGCTCTGGTCATGATCGCAGGATCCTGGGATCAAGGCTCGCATGGACTCTCTGCTCATCAGGGAGCCTGCTTCCCTTCCTCTCTCTCTGCCTGCCTCCCTGTCTACTTGTCATCTCTGTCAAATAAATAAATAAAAATCTTAACAACAACAACAACAACAACAACAACAACAAAAAAAAAAAAACTCTTCAAAGTGTAGGGGTAGAGGGTACTCTCCTCAATATCATGAAAATCATATGAAAAGCCTACAGCGAATGTCATTTTAAGTGGAGCAAAATTGAGAGCTTTTCCCCAAAGGTCAAGAACATGAGAGGGATGTCTACTATTGCCACCGTAGTTTAACATAGTACTAGAAGTCCTAATCTCAGCAATCAAACAAGATGAAATAAAAGGCATTCAAATTGGCAAACAAGAAGTCAAACTCTCAGTCTTCACAGATGTCATGACACTCCATGTGGAAAAACTAAAAAGCTCCACCCCAAAAATTGCTAGAACTAGTATAGGAATTCATCAAAGTGTCAATATGTAATCAATGCACAGAAATCAGTTGCATTTCTATACACTAACAATGAGACAGAAGGAGAAATTAAGAAGTTGATCCCATTTACAATTGCATCAAAAACTGTAAGATATCTAGAAATAAACTTAAAAAGGCAAGGTATCCGTACTCAAAAAATTACAGAACACTAATGAAAGAAATTGAGGAAGACACAAAGGAAAAACACTCCATGCACATAAGTGGAAGAACAGATATTGGTAAAATGTCTATGCTACCTAGAGTAATCTATACATTCAATGTGATCACTATCAGAATACCATCAACATTTTTCACAAATCTGGAATGAAAAATCCTAAAATTTTTATGTAAAGACCCCAGATAGCCAAAGGAATGTTGAAAAAGAAAACCAAAGCTGGTGCCATCACAATTTCAGAATTCAAGTTCTATTACAAAACTATAATCATTAAGACAGTACAGTACGGGTATAAAAACAGACATAGATCAATGGAATGAAATAGAGAACTCAGAAAAGCACCATCGACTCTATGGTCAACTAATCTTCAACAAAGCAGGGAAGAATATCCAATGGGAAAAAAGACAGTCTCTTCAAAAATGGTGTTGGGAAATGCATAAGAGTGAAACTGGGCCATTTTCTTAAATAATATACAAAAATAGGCTCAAAATGGATGAAATACCGAAATGTGAGACCAGAATCTATAAAAATATCCAAGGAGAACACAGGCAGGAACGTCTGTGACCTTTAGCCACAGGAACTTCTTGCTAGACATGCCTATAAAGGCAAGGGAAGCAATGGCAAAAATGAATTATTGAGACTTATCAAGATTGAAAACTGCACAGCAAAGGAACAGTTGACAGAGCCTCAGACAACTGACAGAATGGGAGAAGATATTTGCAAAAGTCTTAGCAGATAAAGGGCTAGTATCCAAAGTCTGTAAGGAACTTAACAAACTCAACACCCAAAGATCAGATAATCCAGTCAAGTAATGGAGAGAAACCATGAACAGAAATTTATCCAAGGAAGACATCCAGATGACCAACAGACATATGGAAAAATGCTCAACATCACTGGATATCTGGGAAATACAAATCAAAACCTCAATGAGATACAATGAGATACCACCTCACACCAGTCAGAATGGCTAAAGTTAACAAATCAGGGGACAATAGATGTTGTTGAGGATGTGGAGAAAGGGGAACCCTCTCACACTGTTGGTGGGAAAGCAAGCTTGTGAGCCACCTGGGAAAACAATATGGAGATTGCTCAAAAAGTTGAAAGTAAAGCTACGCCGCAACCCCTATGACCCAGCAAGTGCACTACTATGTATTTACCAAAAAGATAAGGATCTAGCGATCCGAAGGGGCACCAGCACCCCAATGTTTATAGCAGCAATGTTCACAATAGCCAAACAATGGAAAGAGCCCAGATGTCCATCAACAGATGAATAAAGATGTGGTGTGTACACATATATATGTATGTGTGTATATACTTATATATGCATATATGTGTATATGTATATACACACAGTGGAATATAGCTCAACCATTGAAAAAAGAAATCTTGCCATTTGCAATAACATAGATAGGACTAGAGATTATGCTAACCAAAATAAGTCAGTTAGAGAAAGACAATCATATTGTCTCATTTATATGTGGAATTTAAGAAACAAAACAGAGCATGATGTAGAAGGGAGGGAAAACTAAAACAAGGCAAAATCAGAGAGTGAGACAAACCATGAGAGACTCTTAACTATAGGAAAAATTGATGGATGCTGGAGGGACAAAGTTTAGGGGAAGGTCAGATAATTGGTTGATGGACATTGAGGAGGGCTTGTGATATAATGAGCATTGGATATTATATAAGATTGATGAATCACTGACCTCTACCTCTGAGACTAATATACTATATGTGAATTAATTGAATTTAAATTTAAAAATTTTAAAAAGATAAATGCATGGGCACCTGGTTGCCTCAGTGGGTTAAAGCCTCTGCCTTTGGCTTGGGTCATGATCCCAGGGTCTTGGGTTCAATCCCCTCATCAGGCTCTCTGCTCAATTAGGAGTCTGCTTCCTCCTTTCTCTATGCCTGCCTCTCTGCCTGCTTGTGATCTCTGTCTGTCAAATGAATGAATAAAATCTTTAAAAAAATAAAAAAAAATTTAAAAAATGCAAATTAAAAACACATGAAAAAATATTTCATATCCATTAGATCATCTATAATAAAAAAGACTGAGAACAAAAATTGGTATAATGAATGAGCTTCTAATTGAAAGAAGCCAGGTACAGAAGACCACATATCATGTGATTTAACTTGTGTAAAATATCCAGAAAAGATAGAAATTTCTATATAAACAGAAAGTAGATTAGGGGTCGCCTGGAGAAAACAGGGATTGATTGCATGGGGGATATTTTAAAATTGATAGAAATTTTATAAAACTAGATTGTGGCAGTGTTTATCCAACTCTGTAAAAATGTACTAAATATCACTGAATTATATATTAAAATGATTTAATATTATGGCATGTAAGTTACATATTAGGAGAGCTCCTAAAAAACAAAAATAAAAATTAAGTTATTACAATAAGAACTGAGAAGGGCACTTATATTTTTCATCACTGGAAAACCATTTATTCACATATATTATAAGGAAAACATTCAACCATGTATAAAATGTGTGAGCACAATTTCAAAATCCCACATTACTCATGTAATGAGTACATGTAAAAAGAATTTTTCTATTCCATGGATGTCTATCCACTGTATTTTTTTAATCTCCCTACCCAAAATCTAGAAGTGGGTTATATACATTAATATACTGTTTAAGACTTTAACAGAAGACAAAGCACTCTACTACCAACAGAATATTTTAAAAGTGGGCTGGACTGGAAAAAAAAATGGGCAAACCTTTAATATTTTTAATGATTTAATTTTACAGTTGATAGAATGAGCCAGAAATACAAGAAGAAGTGGTTTCCCCCAACTATTTATAGTACTTGACAACACTGGACTCAGATTTGGTTTGACACATTCTCTTTTCTGTTTTTTTTTTTTTTTTTCTGTCTGGGAAACTATCTCCTGGATAAACTATCTCTTGGATAAACATAATGTTCCAGATGTATGTGAAAAGGCCTGTCAGAGACCCAAACACTGCACTGAATCCTCAGCAGTGAAAGAGAACTCAGCAGTCAAGCCAACTCTATGCCAAGCCTGCTAGGAGTGGAGTTTCCAAGTGTGTCACATCAAGGAAGTTCCTTTCTCCTTTCTCATTCTGGAGAGAGAAGCTATGCCCATCCCCTGATTCTAAGGATCAAATTCATAATTGGCCTGGCACAGTGTGTAACAAAAATGCAGGGGTTCTTGTCCAAAAACTTTTAATAATTTCAAAACAGTGAGATCAGCACATCAAATCAAGTGTTGGGCCCCTGTTGGAAGGGGTCTCTGTGACTACACAGGTCACAGGTCCGTGAAGCCTGTCCTGGTTCCAGCTTCTTATTAGCACATGGGCTTGCTAGCACTCAGGTGATAAGGATTGGCACTCATTATCCTCAGACTGCAGTTTGAAGAACCCTCTTAAGTGAGCACTAGAAGTCTGAGAATGAGTCAGCAATGCTTACCTAATTACTGCCACAAAGAAAACGGTCTCTCAAATAAATGGGAGATAAGTAAACCTTTTGTCACAACAGTTAGAGACAAAAAATAAAAATGTTACTTGATGTAAGCTAAATCACTAAAAGAATGCACAAAATATTTCTACTTAAAAGTAACTTGTACTCAGTACCTTGGGTTTTTAAGAGCATAAGACACATTATGGTGTCTGTTAAGCATTCCCAATGCCTTCATATTTTGTGATAAAGAACTTGGATTATCTCTCACACTTTAGACAAATCTTAATTGGTAGTGTTTCTGATTTTCAGCCATTCAAACAGGATGAAAACTGGTGAGGAATTTTAAAAGCGCAGATAGGAACTGTTTTTTGTTAAGTTCATTCACTTTTAGCAAGCATGGAGCGATAGGACATATACATCCTAGCACATTTGGACAAGGCAATCTTAATTTCACAGTCGAGAGATTCCTGTTTACTTCTCTCTACCCATTTATACAGCACCTGTTTCACGTTTTTTTAACTTCAGTTGTAATATCTTCTCTGCTTTCTGGAACTCCTTTCAATATTATGAATTTCTTTCTGCAGTTTTCTCTGTTCTGTGTGGAATCTTGGTAATATCTGAAAATGTCCTCAGTGCTTGTTAGGTCCTGGGATTTCTCTGATCCCTGGAGATGCTGTTAAAAGGAATAGATTAGGTCTCCAGAGTATCTTGTATGGTTGGATTGGCAGAATTACCAAGTGGATAAAAAATTTAGTACCTGATTCTGCTCTTGTCTGCTCTGCTCTAATGAGTGATATTTAGGACCTCCACTCACAGCTCAGCTTGTCATGGAATCTGTTTTCTACCCTGCAATGACTTTCTTTTTCAGAAACTGATTTTAAGAGACTCTTTACCCTCCATTTCCTGCCTCAGGACTTGATTAGTTTTTGGGTGAAAGATTTCTAGAAATGAGAACTGTTAGCATTTTCTAACACCAATTTACCCTATTTTATAATTTATTCAAACGTATCCTCCTCCCTCAGACATTATACGTGTACCTCCATTCAATTTTTAAGGTAATCTTCTTATTTGAAGATAATTGTAGTTTCACATGAAGCTACAAGATATTATGCAGAGAAATCCCATCTATCCTTTATCCAGTTTCCCCCAATAGTAAGATCTGGCAAAACTGTAGTTAACTACCCAAGAGGGATGGACATTGATACAATCCACTGCTGTTATTCAAATATGCCATTTCATGGAATACATGTGTGTGTTTATCCCTATACAATTTTATCATGCATTGTTTATCCACCACCACAGTCAAGAAACAAAATAGTACTAGCACCACAGCTGGCTTTTTATAACAACACTAAACTCCTTTCCACTGCACACATCTGCCCCCTCTCACCCTTAACTGTGGCAACTACTGATCTGTTCTCCATTTCTATAATTTGTCCTTTCAAAAATGTTATATCACACATTGTGTGACTTTTAAGGGATCCGTTTAATTCACTCAGCATACTTCCTCAGAGAATCATCCAGTTTGTTGCATGTAACAATGGTCCATTTTTTTCATCACTGAGTAATATTCCATAGTATAGATGTTCCACAGTTTCTTTAACCATTCTCTCATGGAAGGACACCTAGGCTCTTTAAAGATTGTATGTCAAGAATAAAGCTGCTATGAACATTTGGTGCAGGCTGTGTGTGAATGTAAGTTTTTACTTCCCTGAAATAAGGTCTAAAATGCACATTTGCTAAATCATGTGATGATTGTATGTTTTTTTTTTTTTTTTTACAAGAAACTGCAAATTATTTTCCAGAGTGAGTGTACAGTATTTGGTGTTATCTCCTCTGTTGATTTTATCCAGTCTGACAGGTGTGTGGTGATATCTTATTGTAAAGATGATGACTCAATGATGTTGAACATTTTTCAATATACTTATTTGCTTTATGCATGACATTTTTAGTTAAAGTCCTCTCCATGGAGAAGCCTTCCATTGCACCCAGAACCCTCTGTGTTACATTTTAGCAAGCCAGGTGTGGCTGCTGATTTCCTGCTCCCCATGAACCCCAGCAGTACCTGGGACTGCTTCATGGTGGATCCATACTGTGGCACCTTACAGAGAAAGATTTCTTTTCTCCCAAGTCTCATGTTTTCCTTCATGTGTTTTATATCATTCTTCATACTTTAAAACAGTATTTCGAGGAAAGACAAGATGGTGCAGAGAAGTAGGAGGAGGCACTGTTTCAATCTGTCCCCTAAAGTGAGCTGATTACCTACCAAAGAACTCTGGTCACCCATGAAATCAGCCTGAGATTAGAATTATACACTTCTGGATCTCTACGGATGCAGAAGATGCCAGTGGGCAGGTAAAGTGGAGTGGTAACATCAGACTGATATCGGACTATAAACAAAAGGGGGAGGGAGCCATCAGAAGTGACCCATTGGAAAGTAATACCCCAATACGAGAGTGCCCTGTGATTGGGGACGAGCATTAACTTGGAGTCTGGTTGAAAGCACTCAAAAAGAGCAAAGGATCATGGGGGGGAATCGGGCAGTTAGGGACAGGGGCTTAAGCCCACTGACCCAGGAGAGAAACCACTGGTGCTGAGCCAGAGAGACTGCAGTGAAGAAGCCCGGTCTTGGTCCCTGAGCCACTGGCGCACCTGAGAGTGTCTGGGTGACAGCACCTGTGAGGTTGAGGGAGCCTCGAGAGCCAGCAGAACCACAGCCTTTTGCACTCTGCACACAAGCGTGCCCACTGCAGGACCAGTGTCTGAATCATGCCCTACACCTTCCCCTGAGAAAGGTCCATGCAGGCACCAGCCAGCCAACACTCTCTAGGACTCAGAGAGTCTGAACACTCCCAGCCCGAGCCAGCATGAAAATCTCACTGTGCTATCTTTCTTGGGACCTCTCTGGCTGTCTGGAGCTGCCCAGAGATCCATGGCTAGTATTTCTTATGATTTTGGGTACAAGCGGGAGTTCCTGTGACCCCAGAGACCGTGACTGGGAAAGTGCTCTGCACGTGGCAGAGGGGGAATTTATGTGCTGTGGAACACCCAGAGGGCAACTGACTGAGGCTTCTCTCTGAGAGGAAGGTCTGGGTGCAGTTTGCTTTCCTCTAAACCTCCAAAGAACCACCAAAAAGCCACCAAGGGGAGAGAAATGGAACAAACAATAATACCTCCAGAGAACAAAAGCCTGAAAAACAAGTTTCCTCAGAGCCCAGCATCTTGAGGGGGCAGGAAGACTTAACTCTAGCAACACCACCTGAAAAACTACACGGCAGACCCCTCCCCCAGAATGAGAGCCCAAAACAAAACAAACAAACAAGCAAAACAAGAGAACAACCACCAGTACTTCATAGACCAACTTTTATTTTTAATTGGTTCCCACTTTTCTGGTTATTTCTATTTTTTATATAACTTTTTAACCTATTTACCATCACAATGAGAAATTCAGTACATCAAATTCCATAATAATCTTTTAACCTGAACTTTTTTGATACATATACGTGTTTTTCTTTTTCTTTTCTTTTTTTAATTTTATTTTACTTTATTTATTTTTTAATATTCATATAGAGATAAGCATCAAGGTAATCCCATTTCCCTGATCAATGCTACCCCTATCAGTAAGCCAGTTTTAATCCCGCTTTATCTCAGGAAAGTTGAGTCCTTTAACAAAGATATCAAGATACATCCAGGGAGAATCAAAGTAACCTTCCTCGCCCAAACTAAGAATTTATAACCACCCTCCCATCTTTTTCTTCTATCAGTGTTTCAGTGTATTTGTTTTTGCTCTGGTAATATATATATCTTATACTTGGGGTTCAGGTTGTCTGGGTTCTTTTTTTTTTTTCTTGTCATTTAGTTTTGTTGCTCTTTTTGTTTCTCTGTTTTTGTTTGTATAATTTAAAATCTTACCTTTGGAGACCATTTGGGCTGGGTCTTCTCTTTTATTTATTTTTCCTTTTTGTTCCCCCCCCCGTCTGTCTTTTTCTTTTTTCTTTCTTTTTGGTGGCAACCCCCGACTACTCATAAACATTCCAGAGTGCACCTTGCCTGCACCACAGTTGATACATTCAGCTACACATCCGTTCAACCATCTCTCACCAAAATGACTCGGAGGAAAGCCCCACAGAAGAAAAATTCAGAAACGGGGCCTTCTGCAACAGAGCTATTGGATATGGATATAGGCAGTATGTCAGAAAGGGAATTCAGGCTAATGATTATCCAGGCAATAGCTAGGTTGGAGAAAGCCCTTGAGGACAAAAGGGAATTGATTAGGGCAGAAGTGAATGCCACCAGGGATGATGGTAACAATGCTCTCAGTGAGTTCCAATCTAATCTAAATTCTCTAAAAGCTAGGGTAACTGAGGCAGAAGACAGAATTAGTGATCTGGGTTACAAACAGAGAAAAAGGATCAGGAGGAAGCCTGGAACAAACAGCTTAGAAGCCATGAAAACCGAATTAGGGAAATAAATGACACCATGAAAAGTTCCAGTGTCAGAATTAATGGAATCCCTGAGGAGGAGGAGAAAGAAAGAAGACTAGAAGGTATAGTTGAACAATTTCTCCATGAAAAATTTCCCAATCTGGTAAATGGAATCAGCGTTCATGTCCAAGAGGCAGAAAGCACTCCCCACAAGATCAAAGAATCTAGAAAGACCTCAAGATACCTGATTGTGAAAATCATGAATCATAATTATAGACAGGAGCTCTGGAAATCAGCTAGGGGGAAGAAATTAATTATGTACAGAGGAAAGCATATTAGAATAACATCAAAGCTGTCCACAGAAACCTGGCAAACCAGAAAGGGCTGGCAAGACTTATTCACGGCACTAAATGGGAAGAACATGCAGCCAAGAATACTTTATCCAGCAAGACTGACATTCAAAATGGATGGGTAGATACAGATCTTCCAAGACCCACAAGGTTTAAAAGAGTATGTGACCACCAAGCTGACACTGCAGGAAATACTAAGGGGGGGTTCTATAAAAGAGGGGAAAAAAAACTAAGAATATAATTGGAAAGAAATATATGGAAATGATCTATAAGAACAAAGAAGTCACAGGTAACAAGATATCAATAAAAACGTATCTCTCAATAATCAATCTCAACATGAATGGCCTAAATGCACCCATAAAAGGACAGGGTTGAAGATTGGATAAAATGACAGGACCCATCTATATGTTGTCCCCAAGAGACCCATTTTGAACCTAAGGATACATCCAGACTGAAAATGAAGGGATGGAGAAGCATCTTTCATGCCAGTGGGCCTCAAAGGAGGCTGCGATAGTGATTCTCATATCAGATAAATTAGATTTTAAACTAAAGACTGTAGTCAGAGATACAGAAGGACACTACATCATTCTTAAAGGGACTATCAACCAAGAAGATCTAACAACTCTAAATATTTATTCCCCCAATATGGGAGCATCCAATTACATAAGGAAACTGTTAATCAAGATAAAGACTAATATTTATATGAATACATTAATAGTAGGG
Source organism: Enhydra lutris kenyoni (assembly GCF_002288905.1). Lineage (NCBI taxonomy): Eukaryota > Metazoa > Chordata > Mammalia > Carnivora > Mustelidae > Enhydra > Enhydra lutris. The sequence goes on along the minus strand of NW_019154439.1, from coordinate 11,368 downwards.
GATCTTAACATGCCACTCTCAGTAATAGATCATCAAAGCTGAAAATCAGTAGAGAAACAAAAGCACTGAATGACTCATTGGACTTGATGGCCCTCATAGATATATACAGAACATTCCACCCTAACACAACAGAATGCTCATTCTTCTTGAGTGAACATGGGACCTTCTCCAGAATAGACCACATATTGGGTCACAAATCAGGGCTCATCTGATACCAAAAGTTTGAGATTATTCCCTGCATATTCTCAGATCACAATGCTTTGAAACTGAAGCTCAACCACAAGAAAAAAATTGGAAGAAATTCAAACACCTGGAAGCTAAAGACCACCTTGCTTAAGAATGCTTGGATCAACCAGGAAATCAAAGAAGAACTTAAACAATTCATGGAAACCAATGAGAATGAAGACACTTCAGTCCAAAACCTATGGGACACAGCAAAGGTGGTCCTAAGGGGGAAATACATAGCTATCCAAGCCTCCCTCAAAAAAATGGAAAAATCCAGAATATACCAGCTGTCTCTACACCTTAAGGAACTGGAGAATCAACAACAAATTAAGGCAACTCCACACAGAAGAGGGAAATAATCAATATTAGAACAGAGATCAATGAGATAGAAACTAGAGATATAGTAGAACACATCAATGAAACTAGAAGCTGGTTTTTTGTAAGAATCAATAAGATAGATAAACCATCAGCTAAAGTAATCCAAAAGAAAATATAGAAGACCAAAATTAATAAAATTATGAATGAAAATGGAGAGATAACAACTAACACCAAGGAAATAGAAACAATCCTCAGAAATCAGCAGTCATATGCCAATAAGTTAAGCAACCTAACTGAAATGGATGCATTCTTGGAAAACTATAAACTTCCAAAATTGAACCAGGAAGAAATTGACAACCTAAATAGAATGATATCTAGTAACGAGATTGAAGCAGTGATCAAAAACCTCCCAAAATACAAGAGCCTCAGACCTGACGGATTCTCTGGGGAATTCTACCAAACTTTCAAAGAAGAAATAAAACATATTCTTCTGAAGTTGTTTCAGAAAATTGAAGCAGAAAGAAAACTTCCAGACTCTTTTTATGAAGCCAGCATTACCCTGAAACCCAAACAAGGCAAAGACCTGACCAAAAAGGAGAATTATAGACCAATATCCCTGATAAATATGGATGCCAAGATTCTCAACAAGATCCCAGCAAATAGGATCTAACAGCACATTAAAAAGATTATCCACCATGACCAGGTGGGGTTCATCCCTTGGTTGCAAGGTGGTTCAACATTCACAAATCAACCAATGTGATAGAACAAATCAATAACAGAGAAGAACTACATGGTCCTCTCAATTGATGCAGAAATAAACATTTGACAAAATCCACCATCTGTTCCTGATTAAAATGCTTCAAACTATAGGAATAGAGGGAACATTCCTGAACTTCATAAAATCTATGAAAAACCCACAGCAAATGTCATCCTCAATGGGAAAAAGCAAACAGCCTTCCCTTTGAGATCAGGAACACGACTAGGATGCCCACTCTCACCACTCTTGTTCAACATAGTATTAGAAGTCCTAGCAACAGCAATAAGACAATAAAGAGAAATAAAAGGTATTCAAATTGGCAATGAAGAAGTCAATCTCTCTCTCTTCACAGATGACATGATACTTTATACTGGAAACCCAAAAGACTCCACCCCCAAACTATTAGAACTCATACAGCAATTCAGTAATGTGGTAGGATACAAAGTCAATGTACAGAAATCAGTTGCTTTCTTATACACTAAAGTTGAAAATACAGAAAGGGAAATCAGAGAATCGATTCCATTTACTTTCGCACCAAGAACCATAAGATACCTGGGAATAAACCTAACCAAAGAGGTAAAGAATCTGTACTCCAGGAACTACAGAACACTCATGAAAGAAATCGAAGAGGACACAAAAAGATGGAAGATCATTCCATGTTCTTGGATCAGAAGAATAAACATTGTTAAAATGTCTATACCACCAAGAGCAATCTATACTTTCAATGCCATTATAATCAAAATTCCTGTCATTTTTCAAAGAGCTGGAGCAAACAATTATAAAATTTGTATGGAATCAGAAGAGACCCCGAATTACTAAGGAAATGTTGAAAACGAAAAACAAAACTGGGGGCATCACGTTGCTTGATTTCAAGCTTTACTACAAAGCTGTGATTACCAAGACAGCATGGTACTGTCATAATAACGGACAAATAGACCAGTGGAACAGAGGAGAGATCCCAGATATGGACCCAAAATTCTATGGTCAAATAATCTTCGACAAAGCAGGAAAAAATATACAGTGGAAAAAAGACAGTCTCTTCCATAAACGGTGCTGGGAAAATTGGAGAGTTCTATGTAGAAGAATGAAACTCAACCATTCTCTTACACAATACACAAAGATAAACTCAAAATGGATAAAAGACCTCAACGTGAGGCAGGAATCCATCAGAATCCTAGAGAGCATAGGCAGCAACCTCTTCAATATCAGCCACAGCAGCTTCTTTCAAGACATGTCTCCAAAGGCAAAGGAAACAAAAGTGAAAATGAACTTTTGGGACTTCATCAAGATCAAATGCTTCTCAACAGCAAAGGAGACAGTTAATAAAGAGGTAACCCATGGAATGGGAGAAGATATTTGTAAATGACAGTACAGACAAAAGGATGATATACAGGATCTATAGAGAATTTCTCAAACTCAACACACACAAAACAGATAATCACGTCTAAAAATGGGCAGAAGACATGAACATACACTTCTCCAATGAAGACATACAAATTGTTATCAGGCACATGGAAAAATGTTCATCTCACTAGCCACCAGGGAGATAAGATTCAAATCAAAACCACATTGAGATATCACCTTACACCAGTTAGAATGGCCAAAATTAGCAAGACAGGAAACAACATGTGTTGGAGAGGATGTGGCGAAAGGGGAACCCTCTTACACTGTTGGTGGGAATGCAAGTTGGTGTAGCCACTTTCGAAAACAGTGTGGAGATTCCTTAAGACATTAAAAACAGAGCTTCCCTATGACCCTGCATTTGCACTACTGGGTATTTACTCCAAAGATACAGATGTAGTGAAAAGAAAGGCCATCTGTACCCTAATGTTCATATCAGGAATGGCTACAATCACCAAACTGTGGAAACAACCGAGTTGCCCTTCAATGGACAGATGGATTAGGAAGGTGTGTTCCATATATAATATGGAGTATTTTGCTTCCATCAGAAAGGATGAATACCCAACTTTTGTATCAACATGGACAGGACTGGAAGAGATTATGCTGAGTGAAATAAGTCAAGCACAGAGTCAATTATCATATGGTTTCACTTATTTGTGGAGCATAAGAAATAACATGGAGGACATAGGGAGATGGAGAGGAGAAGGGAGTTGGGAGGAAATTGGAGGGGGAGACGAACCATAAGAGACTGTGGACTCTGAAAACAATCTGAGGGTTTTTATGGGGCAGGGGAAGGGAAGTTGGGTGAGAGTGGTGGTAGGTATTAAGGAGGGCATGTATTGCATGGAGCACTGGGTATGGTGCATAAACAATGAATTCTGGAACATTGAAAATAAATTATTAAATAAAATTTATAAAAAATCAAAACGAAAACAAAGAGTCCTTTCCATGGCTTTTACTAATGTCCAATGGATTCCTTATTTTTACTGTTGATATATATATATATATATATATATATATTCATTCTATACTTAGTCTTTTGTTGAATTTTCAAGTATTTTCTCCATGCCTACAGCTGGTATTTTTATTTTTATTCTCTCTACAGGGTACTTCACAAAGGAAAACTGTTTTGTTTTGTTTGATGATGTCCAGTTTACCCATTTTTTAAATTTTATTTCTTTTTTTCTCCTTTTCTTGTCAAGAACTGTGCCTGACACTAATACAGAAAAATGCTATCCTACTTTATATGTCCGTATGTATGTATGTATGTATGCATGCATGCATGTGTGTATTTAGAGAGTGTGAGGAAGGGGAGCGTCTGAGAGACAGAGGGAGAGAATCTCAAGTAGACTGCTTGCTATGCATGGAGCCTGACAAGCGACTCCATATCACAACACTGAGATCATGACCTGAGCTGAAATCAAGTGTTGGATGCTTAACTGACTGAACCACCCATGTGTCCCAATGTTATCCTACTTTTTAATAGTTTTAATAATTTAGATTTACGTTCATGATCCATTTTAAGTCATTTTTCCTGTTTTTTTTTCTATTAATGTCTAATTACTCCAGTGTCATTCTTCATTAAACTGCTTTTGCATATTTGTCAAAAATAATGCATATTTCTGTGGCTCTGTATCTGCATTCTCTCTTCTCTTCTATTAATTTATGGGTCTATCATTCTGCCAATACCATAATTTCTTCGTTACTGTAACCATAATGTGAGCCTTACTTTTGGGTAGATTTGTTTATCCCACTTCATTCTGTCTTCAGATTATTTTGGTTATGTTAGGGCTTGTGACTTTCCAATAATTTCTGGAATAAGTTTTTCTATGCCTGTAAAACATCCATCTAACACTTTCACTGGAATGGTGCTAAAGTCATAGTAAGGGATAATTGTCATCTGTATTATGTTGAATTTCTAATCCATGTTCACAATACGTCTTTCCTTTTATTTAGGTCTTTCTTGATTTATTGATCAGCATTTTATAATTACCTAAGCATGCTGATTCTGTCTTAATAGTAGTATAACTTACTTTTTTTGATAGTATAAGCATTTCTATTTCTTTGGAGGTATGCTGTATGACACTGTGTTTTACTTTTGGTGTTCATATTCCTGTAAGCCGTTTGTAGTTAATACATAGAAATATGATTGATTTTTTTGTGTCTGTCTTGTATTCTGTAATCTTGCTGAAAACACTATTTAGTTCTAGGACTGTTTTTATAGATTCTTTGTGGTTTTCTTGACAATAATGTCTATAAATAGGGACTTTTTTTTTTTTCCTTTCCAATCTGTATGCTCTTTGTTTTTCTTGCCTTGTATTATCACTTACTCCTTATCTTTAAGGAAAGCATTCAGTCTTTATGCATAATGTGTGATAGTAAATATGACCTTTTAGTACATATTCTTTTTTTAATATTTTATTTATTTGAGAGAGAGAGAGAGAGAGAGAGAGAGAGAGAGAGGGGAGAATACCAGAGGGAGAAGCATACTCCCCATGGAGCTGGGAGCCCGATTCAGGACTTGATCCTGGGACTCTGGCATCATGACCCAAGCCAAAGGCAGTCACTTAACCAACTGAGCCACCCAGGTGCCCTTTGTACATGTTCTTTATCAAGTTTTAAGATGAGGCAAATCCCAGACATTTTTAACTTACTCAGAGCTTATCATGAATAGATGATAAATATGTCCAGTGCTTTTTCTGCCTCAATTGATATATCTATATGATTTTGTTCTTCAGTCTGTTGATATGGTGGGTTGCATTTTATTTTAAGATTTTATTTATTTGACAGAGAGAGGAAGAGTGCACCAAGAATGGAGAGGGGCAGGCAGAGGGAAAAGTAGGCTTCCCGCTGAGCAGAAAGCCCAATGCTGGATTTGATCCCTGGACCCCAGGATCATGACCTGAGCCAAAGACTGATGCTTAACCAACTGAGCCACCCAGGGGCCCAGGTGAGTTACATTTACTGGTTTTTCAAATGTTGAACCACCCTTTTATACCTGGAATAAATCTCATTTGGTTATAGTATATAATTCTTTTTATACATTATGGATTCTATTTGGTAATAGTTTGTTGAATATTTTTGTGTCTGAGTTCATGAGTGCTATTTCCCTATGATTTTCTGTTTTTTGTACTATCTGTGTCTGCTTTTGGTATCAGGTTGATACTGGTCTCGTTAAATGACTTGGCAAGTGTTTCTTCCTATTCTAATGTCTGCAAGGGATGTTTTTCTTAATTCATGTTAATCTATAAAAACTTGGTATTACTCTCTGATGAAATTGTCTGGATTTTCAGATTTCTTTGAGGGAAATATTTTTAATAATGAGTTTAGTTTCTTTAAGGATTAGGATTATTCAAATAATCTATTTCATCTTGGTTGAGTTTGGGTAGTTCATAGTTTTCAAGAAATTGGTCCATTTGTTCTAAGTTTTCAAAATTATGTGTATAGAGTTCACAGTATTCATTTATTAGAATCATTTTAACAACTACAGGATCTGTTATGATATCCTTTCACCCTTGTTATTGGAAATTTGTCACTTATGTATTTTTAGTCTTATCAATATTGTTAGAATTTTATCAATTTTATTAATTTTTTTCAAAGAAAATGACAAAGAAATTTTTTTATTTATTGATTTTTCTCAATTTCTCTGTTTTCAATTTTACTGATTTCTGCATTCCTATTTATTATATTCTTCCTTCTGCTTGCTTTGATTTTGTTTATTTTGCTTTTATTTTTCTAGATTTCTAGATCTGGAAACAGCAACTTAGATTATTGGTATGAGACATTTCTTCTATTCTAATGTAAACATTTAATGCTATAAATTCCCTTCTCATTACTGCATTGGCCACTTCCCAAATATTTCGATATATTGTATTTTATTTAGTGTATCAATCTTTATTTACTCTGAGGCTTTCTTGTAATTCATGAATTAAAACAAGTGTGTTTTTATTATTTTTTTAAGTAAGCTCTACACCCAATATGGGACTAGAACTAACAGCCCTGAGGTCAAGAGTCACATCCTCTACTGACTGAGCCAGCCAGATGCCCCAAAATAAGTGTTTTTAATTTCTAAACATTTAAAGATTTCCTGAAGAAAATTTACTGACTTCTAGTTTGACTTTGATATAGTTGAGAAAACAGTCTGTAATACTTCAATTATTTTAAATGTATTGAGTTGTATTTTATGCTGTACAATATGATCTAGCTTGGAGAATAAGGAACTTAAAAACAATTATGTATTCACCTGCTTTTTGTGTGTAGCGTTATATATATATGTCAGTTTGACCCTTTTGGCTGCTGGCATTGTTCACCTTTACAACCTTGATGTTGATATTTTTCTAATTACTATATCAATTATTAAATGAGGGGTGTGGAAATCCCAGACTGTATATCTGTTACTCTTATCCACAACATTAGTTTTTGCTTCCAATATTTAGCATTGTTATAGCTACTTAGTGGATTGATGCGACTATCATGGGTCATATTTTGTCTTTAGTAATATTTTTACTCTGGAGTTTATTTAGCTGATATTAACATAGGCACTTCTATATTTTAATTAATAGTTTTATCTGTCTTTTTCTAATTTCTTTATTTGTAAGGATTAATATCATTGTATTTGAAGTGATGTTTTCTGTAAACAGCACATAGTTGGGTCATGTATCTTTATCCACACTGACCATCTCTTCTTTTTGTTAATATATTTAGACCAATTATATTTATTTATTTATTTTTAAAGATTTTATTTATTTATTTGACAGAGAGAGATCACAAGTAGGCAGAGAGGCAGGCAGAGAGAGAGAGAGAGAAGCAGGTTCTCCGCTGAGCAGAGAGCCTGATGCGGGACTTGATCCCAGGACCCCGAGATCATGACCTGAGCTGAAGGCAGCGGCCCAACCCACTGAGCCACCCAGGCACCCGTAGACCAATTATATTTAAAATAGTTACTGATATGTTGTGGTATAAAGCTGCCATTTTATTTGATTTTTGCTTACTTAGCATGTTTCTCATTCTTCTTTATCTCTCATTTTTTTTAATCATTTGCCTTCCTGTGGATACCTGAATTTTTTTTTTTTTTTTAGGATTTCTCTTTGTTTAATTTTTTGAGTGCATATTTGGTTTCCTTTTCACAGTGGTTGCTCTGGGTATTAAATGTACATGTATGTCATCAACATGTTATCATTTTGAGTGAAGCATGGGAAACTTACATCCATCTACCCTTCAACTTACTTTATTTTTAAGTAGCATTATCTTGAGCATGGTATTATAACTTTTGTTTTAATCATAAAGATAAATAAAACTCATGAGGGAAGAGTTAGCCTTTTGTATATACTTTTATTTTTACTCTTTCTCTTGTTGTTTCTTCCTTTCCTAATGTTCCAAGACTTCTTATCATTTCTTTGATGTTTGAAAAAAGATTTAATTAATCTTTAAGGGTAGGCAATTTTTTCTAGTTTTCCTTAATTTGACAATGTCTTTATTTCCCCTTCATTCCCGAAGGATAGTTCTATTAGTATAAAATTTGCAGTTGACAGCTCTTTTCATTCATATTTTGAAAAAAAACTATGCCACATCTTTCTGTTCTCCACACTTTCAAATGAGAAACCTATAGTCAATTGAATTGATTTTCTCTTATAGTTAATGGGTTATTTTTCTATAGCCATTTTCAAGTTATTTTTGCTTGTTTTAGTTTTTAGAAGCTGAATTATAATATCTTGTTTGGACATCTTCAGGTTAATCCTTCTTGGAATTTACTCAGTTTCTTAAGTCTGCAGGTTTCTATCTTTTGTCAAACTTGGTAAGTTTTTGGCCATATTCAAATATGTTTTCAGCCCCATTTTAATCTTATTCTTTTGAGATTCCAAGATATGAATGTTGGATCTTGTGTTATTACTCCATAGGTCCCTGAGTCTGTGGTTACTTTTTTTACTGTGTTTTCTCTCTGTTGTACAGATTGAACAAATTCTGTTGATCAGTTCACAAACGTACTGAGTATGTCTTCTGTCATTTCTAATATCAAGTTCATCAGTCAGTTTTTTTTTCTGATATTATATTTTTTAGTTCTATCTTGTCTATTTGGTTCTTTTTATAATTTCCATCTCTTTACTGAGGTGTTCAAAACACTTATTATGGTTTTTTTTTTCTGCTTCATTTATCCAATTCCATTGGGGCTTTTACTGTTCCTTGCCTAAGCAACCTGAAGGTATGGAAGGAGTTCCTCAAGCTAGGTGTCTAATGCTGCTAAATGAAGGAAGAAACTGGAAGGAAGGCCAGTAGTCTTGGGGGCTAGTGTTAAAAATTAAAAAAATAAAATTCCCAAAAGAAAGCTATAAGCAGTATACCTGGACAGTAACCTTTTACAGAAGAAGTAACCTAAGGGGGAAAGATAGAGAAATTATCTAGATGGTTGATAGATACATACATACATACATACATACATACATACATATTCCTGGGAAGTGACAAGTGACCTGGGCTTCTGGTAAGTTTCCTAAAAGAAAAAAGACTACATATTAGAAAGTCTGGCCTAGTGGCATGTAGATGTGCATATGGCAGTGAACACAAATTGTGAAAACTTTTGTATCACACTCGAACACCCACCAGAAAGTATGCACGTGAGAAGAGGAACTGAATAATCAATTAGCCAAAAAGCATTGAAGAGTTGGCATTAACCAGTCTTTGTTATTGAACACCCTTGGGACTGGCACAATATGTACATAAACAGAATGGTCCTGGTGGAAGAGATGAGAGATATATGTGGACCCAGAAGTGTGGACTATCTAATCAAGGCTGAACTAGTTACAGCTCCCTCTGCATACTGAAAGTATCAGCAACAAAGACCAGAGGAGAGTCACTGATATGGCACCTTTCCTTATGAAGACAAACCACAGGCCACGTGGAGAACAAGTCAGCTCTACAGGGCCTCATATGTTCTGAAAGGGCAAGTGGTTCTTGTTCACAAGGATAGATACTAACATATTTTTAGCTTTATTGCCCATAGAAACCAGTAGCACCTTATCTGAGTGCTTATAAAATGTCTGATCGATAAGCACAGAATTTCAAATGAAAGGGCGTTGAAATAAGAGATCCACGGCATATAGCAAAGGTGCTGTGAGAGTGGTCCCATGAACATCGGATTCATAGATATTATCACATACCACATTGCTCAGAGCCCATTGACTTACTTTGTATTGAAACTGTATGAATTAAGAGTTTCAAAGGGCACAACTGAAGCTCCAGCTCAGAGGCAGGACTCTAACAAGTTGGTATGCCATCCTTTAGATGGATCCTTTACAATAGAGTATATGCCTTAGAGACCTCTATGTAATCATATGTTCCTAATAGAATAAATGCAGGCATCTAGAAGGAGGAATGGCCCCAGATAATCTTGGGTGTGTAGTGCAATTCTTTGCCCCATTACAGCTGAAAATAGTCTTACTCATTATTCCCTTCCTGGAAAAGTTAGAATGATGACTCAGACATCTCAGGCATGTCTTTAGGTTACCTGGCATCCACTAGAACCAGCTGAAATGATAGCAGTAGATATAAGGTTAGATACGAAAGTAGAGGCTGATGATGAGTACCAGTTGTGACCTCAAGACCAATTACAGTAACAAGAGTTATAGTTCATCCCACTCACTTCCTTCTTCTGAGTTGCTCCTTGGGAATTAAAACTCATGAAGACCATGTAGGATCTTCTACATGCATACTCATGGAAAATATCAGTGTGGCACAAGAGATGGATTAAAGTACCATGAAAGTTGCTACTCAAATATTCTCCTGCATAGAGCAACATAGACTGATAATCTCGGCTATAACTCTCTGGATCCTTCATAATGTTTTGTCATGCCACACTGCCCACATGATGCTTCCAAAAATTGACTGAGTACCACAGGAATACTAGTGTACATCCATTCCTACAGGGTACAGCACTCTTCTAATGGGCATCTTTACCTCAGACAGTGCCCCATTCATTTTGCCAAAATTCCTTGGAACTGTTCCTTAGAACAGTTCTAAGACACTCCTATAGAATGTTCCTTTCCTCCACCTCTGCATTCACTGGTATCAGATTGCCTCAGTCTAAAGGATCATTCTGCCTTAGTCTTTTTCCTCTCCTTTATTTTTAGTGGTATATTTCTAGCACATAAGTATTCATCTTGATGTCTCATTCTTAGGTGACTCAAACTGACACCTTTAAAATCAATTCTATTTTGAAGTTTCTATGATTGGGGGAAATTATGTGTCATTTTCAAAATGTCTTCTCACTTTTCCCTTAAACTGTTGTCTTCTTTTTCCTCTTTTTCTTCTTTCAAAAAATTTAAAGTGTGAGGTCACTTGTATTAATTCAGAGATTGAGTAAGGAGGTTAAAAGTAAGAAAGTGGTGTTTGCATTTCAGATAACATTAGAGAAAGTTTTCCATGTTCTATTTTTTTAAAGCCCTTACATCCTTTTCCATTTTCAAAATTTCAAAATGAAGCAAGTGACAATAAGTTATATTTTTTGCAACCTTGGCCTATTTTGTAATACTTAAAGGTGCATCTGTCTTTGATAAGTCACTTTACAAACCTACTGTTCCTCTCTAATTGAGCCCTGATTCTTGCTCCTCATAGTATTGAATATACTTTCTTCACAAGGCGAAGAAGTTGCACTTTGTAGCTTAAAAATACACA
>NW_019154438.1:22954-26642 GCF_002288905.1 Enhydra lutris kenyoni | reverse complement strand
AGGAACGTGTCAGACGCTAGTGAATATTTGGATTTTCTTTCTAATGATAAAAAGTAACCCACAAGTCATGTTTCATACTGAATCCTCTCTGAATGTGAATATTGAACTTTGTAAAAAGAAATACCCTGTGTTCATTTGAAACTTGGAAGTATCTGTCTGATGCCGATTTTCACTGGAATCCTTTGAAATTGTGGTTTTATTCACCATCATCTGAATGTAGCCAACTGTTTGGCATTCCTTCTAAAGGTACCCCATGGACCTCAGCAGCTTCTACTGTAAAACATGTGCGGTCATTTTGGATATACACTTATTCTCTATGAGCACAGAGGGCTAGACATCTGTCCATGGAAACATGTGGACTCCTGAGTGTCTCCAAAACCTATTCTGGGAACTCCGTGATCAGCCAGGGCCAGAGGTGATGCTGAACATGTGGCGGGACCGAAGGCCGTTCTCTGTTGCTCGGCAGGACCATAGGCTGGGCTCTGAGGCTGCCCAGGTTCACTGAGGAGGCTTCCTGCTCATGCAGAGTAAGAGGTTATGCTCAATGCTTGGTCCGTGCTCCTGGCTTGGTTTTCTCCCCGGAGGCCTGTTAGAGAGGCTCTGAGGTTGTCTAGGGTCTCTGTTCAGGCTTCCAATGGGGCAGGATTGGAGGCCGGGATCAGCCATGGGAAGTGACTTAGAAGTTGCATAGCTACCCAGACAGAGAACAGAGAATGTTCTAGTTCAAAGTGTTGGCTGGACACCCAAGTCAGTCACAGTTGCTGACAAATCTTAGCCAGGTAGGTTCATCTCCTCTCTGCACGTGGGCAGATTCCCGTGGATCTCTGATTCGCTGCCACTGCAAGTTGGAGCACTGTCTGGTCCGGCAGCTCTACGATCTGAGCACTGGTTGCTGTAAGCCCTGCCCACCTTCTCCGTGTCTATAGGGTCCCCATTGGTCCAGTACCACAGACACCCCCCGGGATCCTCGTGAGGTGAGCTCTCACTGGACCACCCAGGGAGTGGTTTGCCCTTAGGGGAATGCTGGATGTCCACTCTGGGCTGTCATTTTCTTTGTGCAGCCATTGTAGTTCCTTCTGGCCCCTCTTAGTGGCGCACTGTGCTGGCCCGGGGAAGGCGCACTGGGATCCATGTGAAATTGCTCCTGTTACCCTTCTAGGGGTGTCCTTCTTGGTCTCTGGGGTCCCAGGGTGCATCAGCCTATGCTTTTGTATTGAGAATCACGCACTGGTGTCTCATGTGAACAGTTGCTCATTGAGCGAAGGTGGAACTACTTTGTCACTATCTTCATGAGGTCCTCCCTCTGTGAGGAACAGTTTTCTCTCTCCTGGGCTAAAAACAGTTGTTTCCCTGTATACATGTATTTGTGGGTATTTTTTTTAATATGTGTGTATGAATTTGCACATATACATGCTTGATATCCAAGAGGTAGTATGTTTAAATTGTGATTTTTTTGATACTGAAACATAACCCTAACAGTGACAAATGCCTTTCATGTTAATGATTGTTCTGTGAGATGTTTATGTTGCCATGCTGCTTATTTGATTGCTTATTACTACATGGGTTGTTTCTTCTTCTGTTTCTTTAAATTTGATCATCCAGTTTTTTATTTCTAGGTAAAGGACAAATGTCGGCTTCTGCGTTGTCCCCATATTTGCAGCTTATGTGATTCTGATGTTTGGCTCCTGGTTCCTACATGGTCATACCATGTCCTACTTTTATCTGCGTTGTTGTTGGTGGGGTTTCTCTCTATTACTACAGAGTTGGGCACTAACTGTTGGCCAGTCTCTTTTTCAAAGTGTCTAGTGAGTTCTTGGCCTCATTTTTTTCTGTTATGCTTTTTTCTTCAGTCTTTGTAGTTCTCCATATAGCATGAGAATGAGTCCTTTGTATCCTTTCTAATTCTATTTCTATCTCTTGAGCTTGTGATACAGAGATGTTTTTAATTCTTTTTGTAATCTTTTTCTTCATTTCACCATTCATGGTTGGTGTGTTGTTGTTGTTGTTGTTTTCTTCCTGTTAGCAATTTTTTCTTATATCATACCCCAGAGATCGAGTCCTTATGTTTACCAGTCAGAAATGTAGTATAAACTAATGTGCTCTGTGGTTTCTTTAGTGTCTGGGGTTTCCTAATTTTTTTTCTCCCTACATGGCTAACAAAATGAAATGTCCTCTGAAAAAGTTGAATCATGTTTTCTTTTTTTTCAAAGATTTTATTTATTTATTTGACAGAGATCACATATAGGTAGAGAGGCAGACAGAGAGAGAAGGGGAAGCAGGCTCCGCAGTGAGCAGAGTGCCCAATGCAGGGCTTTATCCCAGGACCCTGAGATCATGAGCTGAGCTGAAGACAGAGGCTTTAACCCACTGAGCCACCCAGGCACCCCTGAACTATGTTTTCTTTTCATTTCCTTACACAGATCAGTTTTTCTACAGACTTTATTTATTTGTGAGAGAGAGAAAATGAACACAAGGTCAGGGGAGGGCCAGAGGCAGAGTGACAAGTAGACGCCCCACTGAGCCCCAGGACCTTGAATCAGGGTCCAGTTTTTAGGCAGAAGCTTAACTGACTGAGCCATCCAGGCTTCCCTACACAAGTCGTGTCTTGATATGGATCCACACGACCAAGATCTTAGATGCTGACTTCTCCGTTGATTTATCTCTCTGTCTTCCTCCTCTAGTGGTGTTTTTCAGTCTCCCAGGTGCACACACCCAATGTCAGTTGTGGTGTCATCGATCTTCCATGGGCCTGTGTGCTCAGATGAATGATTATTCCTCTATTCCCACAGCAGACATGCCTCCAGGAGCTGGGCAAATGCCATAATCTTTGTCTTGCAGGCTGTCCCTGCAATCCTGGCAACGTGATAGATGTACCATTGTCTCTCTTTACTTCACTGGAGGTAGGATAAGTTCTACAGCTTTTATTGCCAAACAGGGGAGCATAGGCAACTCATTGGCCATTGTCTGTAATGGAGTCCCAGCCACACTGACAGCTTTTGGATGAAAGATTTCTGCCATGATGTTGGATGCACGCTTCATTGTTAGGTTTACAGAGTGGCCATGGATGTGTCTTTGGTGGTACCATGTGCATCTTAGGTATCTTCCAGAGCTTTGCAATTGGCCCTATGGCCGATGGTTGGAAAATCTTAAAGTCAAACCTTTCTGGTACATTGACTTTGTGACCTACCCTGCATGTAACTGTATATCACTCCCAGATGAGCAGCAAAAGATCATGAAGGAAAATGTATTGGTTACTCTTGTGGATATCTGCACTGAATCACAGATGTGCCTTATATAATATTACCACTATTCCTTGAAGTCATGTGGTGACCTCATGATCTGCACAGGTGTTTCCTTGATTGATGTTTTAGTTATAATTGTCATTCCACTCATACTTGGTAGTATAGTGATGGCATCTTGATCGTGGGTAGCGGACAGATGAGTTTATTGTATTGGAAAACAGATGTTTCTTTTCATAGCTGAAGATCGGGCATATACGCTAGGTGTTCCTTGAAGATACTGGGGTTTCCTATGCTCGGAGCCTCCAACACAAACCCACTGCATGTGCAGCGTCTCCCAATACCCATTGGGGGTGGGCAGCTGGCCGGTGGAATTACTGTGATGAAGATGCTTTATGATGTTTGCTGTGTCATGAGCCATAAGACACTTGGACTTTGACCTGGGAACC
>NW_019154438.1:8854-19954 GCF_002288905.1 Enhydra lutris kenyoni | reverse complement strand
TGGTGCCAGATGGTAGTTACTTGTGGTGAGCATAGTAGAACCTACAGGGTTGTCGAATCCCCATGTTCTACACCTGAACTAATGGGACATTGTCCATTATACATTAATAGAAAAGAAATCACGATGGATACTGAGAGGCATATACCTATGTAGATTAAACTAGTGTCTTAAGAAGTTGCAGGTAGTGTGCCTGGGTGGTTGACTGGGTTAAGCCTCTGCCTTCAGCTCAGGTCATGATCTCAGGGTCCTGGGATTGAGCCCCACATTGGGCTCTTTGCTCAGCGGGGAGCCTGCTTCCCCTTCCCCCTCTGTCTGCCTCTCTGCCTACTTGTGATCTCTCTCTCTCTTCGTGTGTATCAAATAAGTTTAAAAATCTTAAAAAAAAAAAAAAAAAAGATTTGCAGGTAAAGAAAACTAACCCTACTCTTTCAAGGAAGCTACTCCTAAGTATTCATATAAGGATAAAGTCCTAGGAAAGCAAATTGATCTGTACAACAGTAGAGATAGTTTCCTTAATATAGAAGGGAGGGGACAGGGAATGAGAAGCATGTGCCCAGCAGTGTGAAGAAGTGAACTGGAAGACCAAGAAGA
Organism: Enhydra lutris kenyoni; assembly: GCF_002288905.1. NCBI lineage: Eukaryota > Metazoa > Chordata > Mammalia > Carnivora > Mustelidae > Enhydra > Enhydra lutris. The sequence continues at coordinate 19,363 of NW_019154438.1, read as the reverse complement.
GCCTGTGGTCCTCATAGGCTGAGCAGCCACGAGGGTACATGGAAAAACAGTCATTTCTGTGAGAGCTTTTTTTTTTTTTTAAACCTGGTTTTGTTTTTTTCAGTGTTCCAAGATGCATTGTTTATGAACCACAGCCAGTGCTCCATGAAATATGTGTCCTCCTTAATACCCACCACCAGGCTCCCCCAAACCCCCACCTCACTCCCCTCCAAAACCCTCAGCTTGTTTCTCAGAGTCTGCCAGCTCTCATGGTTCACCTCCCACTCCAATTCCCCCCAACTCACTTCTCTCTATCTGCCAATGTCCTCCGTGTTATTCCTTATGCCCCACAAGGAAGTGAAACCACATGGTACTTGACTCTCTCTGCTTGACTTACTTCACTCAGCATAATCTCCTCCAGTCCTGTCCATGTTGATAAAAGTTGGGTTTTCATTCTTTCTGATGGAGGCATAATATTCCATTGTATATATGGACCATAACATCTTTTAAAAAAAAATTTAACATATAATGTGTTATTAGCCCCAGGGGTACAGGTCTGTGAATCATTAGGCTTACATACTTCACAGTATTTCTGTGAGAGCTTCTTAAATCCATTTCCTTGAGTGTGATCTCTCTCATCTCTCACCATCTAAGAGTGTGTAGTAATGGCCACAGGTTTCAGGATGGCTTTTCTGTGTAAGTGTATTCTTTGGAGAAGACCAGAAAGGGTAATCAACTTTTATAACTGTGCTCATTTTCACCAAAGTCTGTTTCTTTCTCTTTTTTTAAGATTTATTTATTTGTTAGACACACAGAGAGATCACAAGTAGAGAGGGAGAAGCAGGCCCCCCACCGAGCAGAGAGCCGGATGCAGGACTTGATCCCAGGACCCTGAGATCATGACCTGAGCTGAAGGGAGAGGCTTAACCCACTGAGCCACTCAGGCCCCCCACCAAAGTCAGTTTTCAGGAGGAAGCCTAGGTGGAAAGAAGTGATCCTGTAGCCTGAAGCCATGAGTAATAGGAAAAAATGCAGGGGAAACTTGAAATTGATAAAGACCACAGATGCAGTGGGGTCCAAGCTACAAAATCCAGGGTTGCAGCCAGAAGCAGATTGCACCTGCATTTCTCATGAAAGAGGGAGCTATTTCCATGAATACAGTGGTGTGGTGAATTGAAGAAAGAAAAATAAGAGGAGGTCCAGAGAAAATTTTATAGGGGTAGCATTGGCTTGAATGAAGAGTGAAGGGAACCAAAGGACTCCATGCTCACCTCTATGCTCTTCCTGCTTTTTAGGAACCTTCGAAATTCTTCATGATGATTCAGTCCTGGAATTCTGTGGGAAGCATGTATTGTCGATGTAAGACATCAGTGGCACATTTGTGAAAAGTAGAAACTCCGACCTCACCCAAACATCCAAATCAGAATATGAATTTTAATAGGATCTTCAGTTCATTGACATACACATTAACATTGGAGCAGTACACGTCTAGCTCAGCCAGACTCTTCCATTATTCTACGCCTGACATCATGTCTGTAGGACATTAGTTTGATATCTGTGCTTCATATGCCATAAATCAGGATATGTGCTCTTCACTTCCCAGATTATTTTGGGTATGGATTATCCCATGACATCACATGTTAGGATGGATTTTGATCTTTGTGCAAAAATGACATTGGAGTTTCGGTAGAGATTGCATTTTCTGTAGGTAACTTCAAGATTTATTGTGTTTCAGTTATTCCAGTGAAAGAACATGGATGCGTTTCCTAGTTATTCATTCTTTGAATCCAGCACAGTATATTACACTTTTCATTGTTTCTGGTTTGACCTCTACCATTATGTTAAATTGGAAGCATTTTGTGGGGGGAGGGGGTTTGCTCTAAATGTATGGTGTCTCTGTTTGGGAGTTGTTCTTTGTTGTGTAGAAACAAATTAAGCTTTTTTTTTGTTTTTGTTTTTGTTTTTTTTTTTTAGATTTTATTTATTTGACAGATGGAGATCACAAGTAGGCAGAGGGGTAGGCAGAGAGAGAGGGGGAATCAGGCTCCATGCTGAGCAGAGAGCCCAATGCGGGCCTCGATCCCAGGACCTTGGGATCATGACCTGAGCCGAAGGCAGAGGCTAAACCCACTGAGCCACCCAGGCGCCCCAACAAATTAAGTTTTATGTGTTGGTTTGCATACCAGATTTATAAAATCCATATGAGTTTTAACAGGATTAAAACAATAAAGATTCACAGGAGAAGCAAGGGCAGTGGAGTAGGAGGACCCTAGACTCGTGTGTCCTGTCATGAGCACCACTAGATAACCGTCAGGTCATCCTAAATGCCCCATTGGGCTGAAGAGTGACAGGAAAAACCCTCCAAGTAAGAGGCAGAAGAGGCCACATGGAAGATGGCAGATAGTGTGGAGACATGGTTTAGGGAGGAGAGGAGTATAGCATTGTGGAGGGCAGAGATCCCTGGCTATGCAGTAGGTGTCATGAGAGGGGAGCACTCAGGGGATGCATAAGGAGGTTTCCCCAAAGCCATTGGCTTGGAAAGGGAGAAGGGCTGAATTTCATGAGTTCTTGGAACCAGCACATCTTAAAGCCTGGAGGTTTAATGGTCATCAGGTTTGGATGGGATAGAACCAGGAGGGCACTGGGGTGCTCCCGGACAGAAGGTTGGCAAACAACCTGTGGGCACCAAGCGTGGAAACAGTCATCTGAAGAACACCTGGGGTGCACAGTGGGGAGAGTATTCAGTAGTCTAGGAACACATTTCTGAGAGGAAACATTCAGTGACATGTGGCTTCCAAAACATGGGAGCCCTCTCCTGTCCTGTAGCATAGAGACTGAGCCCCACTCAATGAGGACACTGGCTGTCTGCCTTTCTTGCACCAGGCCCCACCCCCTGTGATCTGAGGGGACAGCGCTTCTCAGTGAGACTTGCCTCAGGCTCAGCAAGGTCAGCCCCTGCCCACATCACGTCTCCTGAGCAAAGGTTCTACTGGGCTGCAGTCCTAGTGGAGTTGACATCAGGTCTCCTTTCACAACCAGAGCAGAGCTGACCTAGTTCAAACTGGCCACATTCAGGCCAGGGACCACACACTGCCCGTAGCAGGCAAGGAGAGCCCCTGCAGACAACTGGTCTGAAGGACACAACAGGACACATCACTGACTTTTCTAATGGACAGAGGAAAGTAGAGAGTTAGACAAATGCCAAGATGAAAGAATTTATCCCAAAGAAAACCAGCAGATAAGACCAAGGCCAGAGATCCAGTGGAAACAGTAGTAAGGAGCTTGATGGAGAATTTAAGGTCACAATCATAAGGATACTCAAGGAATTGGGAAAACAATAGTGAGAACTTTACCACAGAGATAAGAGTTAAAAAATAATTGGGTGTTTGGTGGTTCACTTGGGTAAGTACTGATTCTTGATTTCTGCTCAGATCTTGATCTCAGGGTCCTGGGATGTAGGCTCAAATCACACTGTGTATTCAGTGTGATGCCTGCATGTGATTCCCTCTCTCTGTAGCTCCCACCTGAAATCTTGTGATTCCCCCCCTCAAATATATGTCTTTTTAAAAATGAAACATAGATTAACAATGCAGTAAGTGAGATTAGAAACAGGTTTGATGTAGAGGACAGGCTGGAAGAAGCAGAAGAATGACTTTGTCATATCAAAAGCAAATGAAGTAATACTGAATCTCAACAAGAGAGGGAGAAGAATCATGCAACACAGGATTGCATTTAGGGAATTCATTGACCCCATCAGTTGTAGTAAAATTCCTAGGTCTTGGGCTTTTCTGTCTGTGCTACTAGAGTATTGATTCCAAATTCGATTTTCATCCTTCTTACTGATCTCAGGAGATGTCCCATTTCTTTGGTTCATGGTTAGGAAATCAGTCTTAATAACTTGTCTAATTTTAGGAATTCTCTGTTTTGTTTTGTTTTTGTTTTTGTTTTTTCATAAATTTCCCTAGTTGGGGGTGCTGGGAAGCTCAGTGGGTTAAAGCCTCTGCCTTCAGCTCAGGTCATGATGGATCAAGCCCTGCATCGGGCTCTCTGCTCAGTGGGGAGCTTGCTTCTCTCTTTCTGCCTGCCTCTCTGTGCACTTGTGATCTCTGCCTGTCAAATAAATAAATTAAATCTTAAAAAAATAAATTTCCCCATTTGTTATTATGTAATGGTTTGTGGAGTTAAAGCATTGCCAGTTTTGTTTTATTGATTGAAATGGGCATTACTTTCTGTGTTCCGTTAATGCTAATCTTCTACTTTATTTATTTCACACTTTTCTTTGTATCATCCCTCTACTAAGTTTCATCCTAGTCTCTTCCTTTTTTAGTTCTTCTGGTGGAAATTGTTTATTCCAACATTTTTGTTAACTCTGTATTGTATAACATGAAAAACTTGGGAAATGGGAAGTCTAGTAGGGAAAAACCAGCAGAAATAAACAATATGAACAATGACCAAAAACAGTAAAAAAAATTAAAATGATGATCTTGAGGGATTTCAGTAATCATGTCCCATGTGAAAAATGAGTTTTACTGTTTCTTTTTCAGTTTAGATTCCTTTACTCTATTTTTGTTTGCATAATTGTTCTGAATAGAGAATCTAGTACTATGCTCAAAGGCAGTGGTGGGCAGTGATGAGAGAGGAGAAGCTTGCAGACTGTCCCTCCTGAATAGGTTTCAGCTTTTCATGTATTTGTGGCATTCATTAGGTTGGGGTTTCCTTCTGTCTCTCCTTTGAGTATTTTTATCATGACATGTTGTCCAGTATGACCATATTTGTATTCTGTCTCTCTTAATGTGATCATGTCATTTTTGCCCTTCGTTCTGTTAATGTGGAGTCTTGAATTTATGGTTTTCTGTATGTTGGAGCGCCCTTAATTCCAGGTCCGTTTCCCACTTGATCATCTTGTAAAAAGGGAAAATGTGCTTTTGATTCAGTTTCCTCTATTTTATTGTGGACTTTGAGTGAGTATGTGTCACAGGTAGAGTTTTGCAAACTTCGTTCTTTGTAGTGTCTTCGTCTGGCTTGCATGAGCTGGGAATGCTGGTGCCACAGAGCGCGTGTTCTGCTAGTTTCTCTGATCATCACTCCTTGGAAATGTTTGAGGAGATTTGCAGTCCTTTCTCCTTCAGTGTCTGTTTGAATATCCAGTGAACTCATCTGGCACACAGTTTTTGTTTGTTGGGCTTTTTAATTTTATTCCCCTTTCTTTCAGCTTCATGTTTGCAGATCAGCTGAGATTTTTTTTCTACTTTTCTGAGTGATGGAGTCTAAATTGGTTATACCTTTTTTGAAATGTATACTTGTCTCTTATTAACAATTTGTGGACACTGATTATCCATTGTTGCCTCTTATAATTACTTTTATTCCTACAGTCAGTTACACTGTGTCTGCTTTCACTTCTTCACCTGTCATTTTAGTTGGTCTTCTTTGTGTTATTCTTAATTTAGTTCATGGGCTGTCAGCATCGTTGATCTTTTCTGCCAAACAACTCTTCCTGTGCTTGATATGTTCCTATTTTTACTGTACCCTGTTTGGTTCAGTTCAGTCTTCTGTTTCTATATCCTCTATTCTTATCCTAATTTTGAGCTCATGTGACCCTTTTCCTGATTGTTAGAGATACAGGAAAGTGATTTGTGCTACACCATGACCATATCGCAGAATTCTCTATTAGACTCTGTGCTCAGTACGTTGTGTGCCATGTTGTGCATCCATGGAGAAATGAGGTCCTGATGACTCCTTCTCAGCCATCTTTCTGACTTTGATTGACTTGATGCTTCTGTATTGGAAGTCATCAGTATATTCTTCTGAATGTAGTAAGTGCAATGGTTTTACTCTTATTTGGTATCTTTCAGCTGTATCGTCACATGACACCCAGAGTTTCCTGCTAAAGTGGAGCATAGAAGGTTCTTTCCAGAAGGTATCAATGCACAGATACAAACATAGTGCTGTTGAGGTTTTACACTTACGCACAGACTGGGACAATGATGGGGAGAGAGAAGGGCATCAAAGAAATTCTGGGCGACACACCCAAACCAAGGCAATTGCCCTTAATGAGAATCTCACTGCCCCAAATGGTGAAGGATATAAACCACTGTGGAAAACCTTCCTTTTTAAGTCAACTGTTTCTGCAGAGCAGTGTGTTTCTGTCAGCACAAGCTCTGATCAGATATTCAAACATAGCTATTTGTGGACAGACCATTTGGAACATCTGAAAAGTAACCTAGTCCATGCTGAGAATAATGATTTGAGCCATTTGGAAGATTGGACTGGCCTGACCTTAAATCAGAGATTTAGAAATGAAGAACAAAGTGCTCAGTGGGATCCATTCGAGAGGGGCTTCACCGAGGAGTCGATCCTCCAGAATGACCAGAGGCTTTTCACTGGAGACAGATTTGCTCAATGCACTGAATCTCAGAAAACATTGAACCAGGGCTCCAGTGTTCACCGATGTGTCAGGGCTAGGTTTGCAGAGAACCATTACGAATGTGATAAATGTGAGCAAGGCTTTTATCCAAGCTCTAACCTCAGTATACTCCCTTCAGGAGACTGTCTTCATAAAGATAATGAATGTGGGAAAGCTTGTAACCAGTCCTCCAGTGTTGGTGATCATCAGAGAATTCATGAGGGAAAAAGCCCATTCACATCTAGTAAACCAGGGACCATGTTTACTCAGTCACCAAGCCTAAACATCAATGAGATAATCCCTCAGGGAGAGGAAGCTTACATCTTTAAGGAATGTGGTAAATCCTTTGACTGCCACTCAACACTATCTCAACATCAGCAAATGCATACTGGAGGAAAAGTATACAAATGTGAAGAAGGTGGTCAAACCTTAAAGGACTGTTCATCAATAAATGGTCACTTGCAGATCTATTCTGGAGAGAAACCTTACAAATGTCAAGAATGTGGCAAGGCTTTTAACGATCACTCAAGTCTTAATAGAGATAAACGAATTCACATTGCAGGGAAAAATTACAACTGTAATGAATGTGCCAAAGCCTTTAAATCATTCTCAGAACTTACTCAACATTGCAAAATTCATTGTGGAAAAAAACCTTACCAGTGTCAAGAATGTGGCAAGGCCTTTAAACATCCTTCACACCTCACTCAACATCACAGAATTCATACTGGAGAGAAACCTTACCAATGTCAAGAATGTGGGAAGGCCTTTAATATGCACTCTCACCTCACTCGACATTGCAAAATTCATAGTATAGAGAAACTCTATAAATACCAAGAATGTGGCAAGTCCTTTAATTTGTGCTCAGGGCTTACTGAACATCAGGGAATTCATAATGCCAAGAAAACTTATGAATGTCAAGAATGTGGCAAGGCCTTTTATGACAGGTCAACCCTTACTCAACATCACAGAATTCATACTGGAGAGAAACCATACCAATGTCAAGAATGTGGCAAGGCCTTTAACCACAGCTCAATCCTTACTCGACATCACAGAATTCATAGTGGAGAGAAACCTTACCAATGTCACGAATGTGGCAAGAGCTTTAACTGGAGCTCAGCCCTTATTCAACATCACAGAATTCATAGTGGAGAGATACCTTACAAATGTCACGAATGTGGCAAGGCCTTTATCTGGAGGTCAAGTCTTACTGAGCATTACAGAATTCATAGTGGAGAAAAACCTTACCAATGTCAAGAATGTGGCAAGGCCTTTAACTGCCTTTCACACCTTACTCGACATCATAGAATTCATACTGGCATACCAATGTCAGGAATGTGGCAAGGCCTTTAATGTGCACTCACACCTCAGTAAACATAGCAGAACCCATACCAGAATGAAACACTATAAATACCAAGAATGTGGCAAGGCCATTAACTGGTGCTCAAGGCTTACTCAAAATCAGGGAATTCATAATGGAAAGAAATCTTACCAATGTCAAGAATGTGGCAAGGCCTTTAACCACAGCTCAACCCTTATACGACATCACAGAATTCATACTGGAGAGAAACCTTACCAGTGTCAGGAATGTGGCAAGAGCTTTAACCGGAGCTCAGGCCTTATTCGACATCACAGAACTCATACTGGAGAGAAACCTTAACAAGCCATGAATGTGGCAAGGCCTTTAAGGACAGCTTAGCCCTGACTCAGCATCACAGGATCCATCCTGGAGAGAAACCTTACCAACGTCAAGAATGGCATTAGGCCTTTACAGGCATTCCGTCCTCATTAAACATCATAATATCCATACTAGATAGAAAGCTTACCGGTGTACAGAATGTAATAAGAGGGGCACCTGTGTGGCTCAGTCAGTTAGGGCGCTCATTTAGGCTCAGGTTATGATCCCAGGGTCCCAGGATTGAGCTCTGTATTGGGCTCCCTGCTCAGCAGGCAGCATGCTTCTCCCTCTCCCCATGCCTGACCCTCCTCACTACTTGTGCTCTCTCTCCCTCTCTCTGTCAAATAAGTAAATAAAATCTTTAAGAAAGAAAGAAAAAAAGAATGTGAGAAAAATCGGTTAAGGAGTGCTCACTCATTCATGCCTATGAGAATTCATATTGGACCATAACCTCACAAATATAACCAGTGTGGCAAGGCCTTTATCCAGCATGCATGCCTTCTAAACAGAGAATTCATACTGGAAAGACACCAGATGAATAATGTGGCCAAACCTCTAGCAGGCACACAACCCTTACTGCACATCACAGAATTCACCCTGCAGAGAAAATTACGGATGTAATGAATGTGAGAGAGTGCCTAAGGACTGCTCCCTCCTCACTGCCTATGAGAGATTTTATATAGGAGAGTAAGTGTACAAATACTAAGAATGTGTCTGACCTCTCAGTGGGACTCCCAACTTTCTTCACATCGTTGTTTTCATACAGGAGTGAAAGTGTGAAATGTAAAGAACATGGCCAAGCCTGTAACTGGAATTCAGTGCTTAGTCAATATCTCAAAATGCATAGTAGATTCAAACCCTTGGAACATCGTGAATGTGGAAAGATTTTCATTTTAGTATACATTGGAGCACACACCAGGGAGGGCATTAAGGAAAGTCAATAGAAAATTAGCAGTGTTTAGAAAACTATTTAATTGAACATCACGTGCCAATAAATGTTAAAGAAATCAAGCCAATGGAATACATTATTCACTCTATTCAAACATTACTCTCTATGAAAATAGTGATTATAAGGAAAAATCAAACTTAAACACTTAGAAAATGTATGTGGTACTCTGTTTCAACAGATTTAGTGGATTGAGTTTTTCATATATGTAAGGATTTCAGTATTTTTAAATTTTTTACATTAACCCTATTTGAGATTTGTGACTAACAGTATTAATGTATTTCCTCTGAAATCACTCCAGAAAATTCTTCCTTTCCTTGTGGGTGTGTAAGACCATGTGGTTGATTGTTGCTACATCAAATTAGATGTCCTGCTCCATTAAGTGGGACTCATGTGTACCTAATTTTCCATGGAAGATGACTGTATGATATAAAACCAGATGAAGTATATCTCAGTGGAGATGATGCTTACGGTTATAACATTGATGTAAGATTCCATGGGATAGGTGTTTGGAGCACACACTTCTGCATGCATTGAAACTAAATAACTTCCTCAATATTAGAAATAAGAGGTTTTCCTGATTGTTCTTTAAGGAAAAAGAGGTAGCCGGTCAGTAAACTACCAATGTATCTTCCTAAGTGCAATTGTTAGAGAGTATGACTTGATGTGGTTAAATGAGGAAACCCTGACAGATGACTGCAGGAGGGTAGCTAACTCTTCTTTACAACGCCATACCATTGAACATACACATTTCTGAGGAATGTACCTCAGTCCTGAAATTTTTGGAAATAGGTACTCCATATCCTTCTGAAAACACTCGAATGCTTTTGCACATGTGTATTCCATATTTCGAATGGTGACAATAGAGTGGATTTGAAATGCATAACTTAGTGTTTGTGTGAACTTGATATATTTTCATTAATAAAACCTAGTGTGTTTTAACATCTGGATATGGGTGTGTCATGAATGATGTGTTATCCTACGTCTAGTGTTCATTTATCTCATTGAAGGTTGTAGGGATCTAATCGAATCAATCACCTATATGATACTGGAGTAAAATAATACACCTAGGAATCCATTTTCTCTGAAGGTTTAAGTTGTCTGAAGGTTTAAGTGATATGTGATTATTTTTCCCCTAGTCTATGCTGTGATTTTCTCCTCTTTGTGAATACAATGATATTAACCATGGGTGTATTACCAAGGTATGTAATGTAGAGGTATTGTTGGTGTTTTAGCTCACATACTCCATGATACCGCTACTGGGCATCGATTTTGTGTAGCCAGCAGTTTTGAAGGTCCTTGCACTGACAGGAGCCATTCTCAAGAGTGCATTCCCCAGTCACCACACTGCAGGGTGACAAGTTAGTGGAATATCTCATATGACATCTGCACTCCGTTCTTGTGAGCCACCATCTCTCTTTCTCCCAATGCTTTCCCTCCCATGTCCCTTAGAGAAGACTTCCCCTCCCCCAGAGCTTCCCTAAATCTGTTTCAGTCGGAATGGCA
>NW_019154438.1:5060-5854 GCF_002288905.1 Enhydra lutris kenyoni | reverse complement strand
ATAGGCTAGGTCTTTAGAACACTACTCCCCTCTATCCCAGATATCCCTGATCTCCCCTACATCCCTTCTCTGCCTTCTTTCCAAGCTGGCTCCAGTAGGCCATCAGCAGTTGTCACTTTGAATTAAAGTCCTGCAACTATTGAAAATATTCCCTTGGTGGCATATCCAGAGGGGAAGATGTGTGGCGTCTAAGATTCCCGTTGCTGATGAGGTCTGGTCCTGGTTTATCAGGGAGGGATAACATTTCTCATTTAGGGCCTGTCTGGATGCTTTACCAGGTCTGTGTAGCCCAGGAGTAAGAAAATGCACAAGTAAAATGATGGTCCATGACTAAGGTTTTACAAGATATCATACCTGACCTCATCATGACACCACCTTCAAGATCCTGGAAACCTTGCTTCCAAATTCATTAGAGACTTCTATTGTTCCCTCAACCCCCTCCCGCACTGAACCTACATCATCAGTCACTGCTCACAAACCCAGTATAGCTTCTTCTACCCACAGGTCCTGTCCCCATATTTAATAATACCACTTTTTTGCACAAAAGACATCTCAATAACTATTTCATCATTCACTCCTGAACCCCAACATTTCACATCAAAAAAACATCTCAAGAATTCTTTCTTGACCATTGGCTCCTGTCCCACATCCCTGTTTGCACTGAACTGGGAGAGCTCTCACCTTTGTGTAGTTGATATATTTGACTTCTGGGGGTGGAGGTTCTTAGGCAGTCAGCCCTCTGTCCCATTGGTTTTTCTTTTCTCCACACTAATGCCATGGACATACACTTCTTC
>NW_019154438.1:0-5050 GCF_002288905.1 Enhydra lutris kenyoni | reverse complement strand
TTCTTCTTCTTCTTCTTCTTCTTCTTCTTCTTCTTCTTCTTCTTCTTCTTCTTCTTCTTTTTTTAAATAACAAGTTTTTTTTTTAAAGATTTTATTTATTTATTTGACAGAGATCACAAGCAGGCAGAGAGGCAGGCAGAGAGAGGAGGAAGCAGGCTCACTGCAGAGCAGAGATCCCGATGCGGGGCTCGATTCCAGAACCCTGAGACCATGACCTGAGCCGAAGGCAGAGGCTTAACCCACTGAGCCACCCAAGCGCCCCCAAGTTTTTTTTTTTTTTTTTTTAAGATTTATTTATTTGATGGAGAGAGAGAGATCACAAGTAGGCAGAGAGGCAGGCAGAGAGAGAGGGAGAAGCAGGCTCCCTGATGACAAGATGTGATGTGGGGCTGATGTGGGGCTCAATCCCAGGACCCTGAGATCATGGACTTGAGTGGGAGGCAGAGGCTTAACCCACTGAGCCACCCAGGCACCCCTGGACATACACTTCTGTTTAGCTCTTTGTGTTTTCAGAAAAAGAGAAAAATCACATAATTAACATTTTTTAAAAGATTTATTTATTTATTTGACAGAGATCCCAAGTAGGCAGAGAGGCAGGGAGAGAGAGGGAAGCAGGATCCCCGGTGAGCAGAGAGCAGGATGTGGGGCTCCATCCCAGGACCTTGAGATCATGACCTTAGCCAAAAGCAGAGGCTCAACCCACTGAGCCACCCAGATATCCCCATAATTAACTTTTTGAGGGTCTTAAAATCCTGAAAGATGATAGATCACAAATGATCATTGAAACAAAACTTTTCAATGAAATACCATGTTGAGGAATCATGGATTAAAATGGCCAAGAAAGGGGCCCCTGGGTGGCTCAGTGGGTTAAAGCCTCTGCCTTCGGCTCAGGTTATGGTCCCAGGATCCTGGGATCGAGCCCCATGTCAGGCTCCCTGCTCAGCAGGAAGCCTGCTTCTCCCTCTCCCACTTGTGCTCCCTCTCTTGCTCTGTCTTACTCTGTCAAATAAATAAAATCTTTTTTACAAAGTATGGATGTGTGCATGAAAAGTAAATAGGTAGATCAATTGAGTGCCTGGGTGGGTCGGTTAAATAAATGCCTTCAGCCCAGGTCATGAACCTGGAGTCCCAGAATTGAGTCCCGAATAGGGCTCCCTGGTTTGGGGGGCATCTGCTTCTCCCTCTGACCCTGCCCCCTCTTGTGTTGTCTCTCTCATTCTCTCTCTCAAACAAACAAAAAGTAGGTCAATTTTATTTAGACCCCTTCTTGTTTCCCTCATTCTTCTCTGGTTTGACACCTGCTGTGAACACTGTTTTAAGGTCCTCTCTGTGTATTGACCTGCATGTCATTTTAGATAGACTCTGTAAAGGTCAGACAACCTGGGTGAAAACCTGATCCCTTCCATGTTACTGGATGTCTGACAAAATATTCCCATAAAAATAGAAGAATAATGTGTGTGTTCTGAGATTTTTATTATTCATACCCATTAATTTATGAATGACTGATAGATGGTCTCGGGTAACTAGGAAATGGTGAGAAAGGATTGTTGTTGGCTTTCTTGCTCTTCCAGTAGAATCTATAATGGCTATAAAACCCATTCAGGGAGCACCTCAGTGGCTCAGTCGGTTAAGCATCTGCCTCCAGCTTGGGTCATGGTCCCAAATCCTGAGCTGGAGCCCTGCATTGGGCTCCCTGCTCAGGTGGGAGTCTGCTTATCCTTCTCCCTCTGTAACCCTTGCCATCCTCAAGTCGTCTCTTGTGTTCTCTCTCTCAAACAAAAAAAAAGATTAAAAAAAAAATTAAAAGCATTTTTTTGCCTGTTCCAAATCGTCCAAGATTTCTTGCCTTAGAGTTCTACCTCTTTCTTCTTCAAAACTTTATCCATTTGCCCACAAGATACTGCCTTGTTAGAAAGGTAGACTCTAGGCACCTGGGTGGCTCAGTCAGTTTAATGACTGCCTTAGGGTAGCTCATTATCCTCGAGGCCCCGTATCAAGTCCACATTGAGCTCACGGCTCCACGGGGAGTCCTCTTCTCCGACTGACCTTCTCCCCTCTCATACCCTCTCACTCTCTCTCTCAAATAAATAAATATAATCTTTAAAAAAAAGAGAGAGAAAGAAAGGAAGAAATGCAGACTCTGATCCACCCCAGTACTCCTGAACAGAATATGCATTTTCACAACATCTCCAATGCACGGTTTTGAAGTTTAACCCACTAAGAGATTCCACCTAAGAAACAGACACAATTTTATGATGTAAACACAGTGGTAAAAAATGTGTATGCCTGTGTTGATGCCTTCATTTGACAAGTTATCTTGGAGAAACAGAGTATTAATAATGGTTTTGTGGATCCTATGCCACCCTCTTACCTCAAGATTAGAGAATCCATTAGAGCATATTACTATGTTAAAAATTATCTTCCTGTGGGGCGCCTGGGTGGCTCAGTGGGTTAAAGCCTCTGCCTTCGGCTCAGGTCATGATCCCAGGATTCTGGGATCGAGCCCCGCATCTGGCTCTCTGCTCGGCGGGGAGCCTGCTTCCTCCTCTCCCTCTGCCTGCCTCTCTGCCTCCTTGTGATTTCTGTCTGTCAAATAAATAAATAAATCTTTAAAAACAAAGAAAAAAAATTATCTTCCTGTGTAAAGTAGAAAATTCACCTAAGCCAGAACTAGTTGTCCTGGTATAACTGAACTAACATGAGTTCGCTGATTGGTGAGTCACAGAAAGTGTACTCGGTAGGGGTTGTCACACCGAAAAAACAAAACAAAAAAAAAACCCTGCAATTTGCAGCAAATAAGGAGATAATAGGAAATAACTTCCAAAGTAGAGATTTACAGAGCAAGGGAGAATGATTTCTTTTTATTTGGGGTTAGGGTAGATACTTAGAAAGTGGATCCTTGTCATCTTCCATAGAGCTGGTCACAAGGGGGCACAAGTGCCTCAAGAAAAAACTTCTCTACAGGCTTTGCATTTTACCTAAATGAGTTTGTGCTCCTCCTTGGGTGGAGATTTTAAACTATCATGAGATAAAGGGAACTAACTAACTCCCTCTTTCATCTTAGGTACATTATGAACTCTGCCGGTGGCCACTTGGTGACTGTGGTATTTACTGTAGGGACAGCTCACATTCAGGGATGTGGCCATAGAATTCCCTCAGGAGGAGTGGGGACGCCTGACCCACACTCAGTGGCAACTGTACAGTGATGTGATATTGGAGAACTACGGACACTTCCTCTTCTTGGGTGAGGAAGACTCCTTCCAGATTTCCCAAACCCCACTCAGGGTTTTTTTGTTTTGTTTTTTGGGGTTTTTTTGTTTGTTTGTTTGTTTGTTTTAAAGATTTCATTTATTTATTTGACAGACAGAGATCACAAGTAGGCAGAGAGGCAAGCAGAGAGAGAGAGAGGAGAGAAAGCAGGCTCCCTGCCAAACAGAGAGCCCGATGCGGGACTAGATCCCAGGACCCTGAGATCATGACCTGAGCCAAAGGCAGAGGCTTAACCCACCGAGCCACCCAGGCGCCCCCCATCAGGGTTTTGTTCCTTCCTGTGAAGACTGTCTCTTTGGAGATTCCTCTTTGAACACTGGATTTCAATGCAGGCAGAAAGGGAAATAAGTACGGGTTTGTACATGCAGAGAAGAAACTTCAGCTTTAGCTTCCCTTCCTTAAGGGAACATCATCACTTCTATAGATGAGTGTCAGTTCTAAATACTGAGGGGCATAAAATGGGTACTTCTCACATCTTCTACTTCAATTTCTACTCTTTATTATTGTATTTCATACTTGGAAGTGGAGGTCAGGATGTGAACTTTGGAAATCCCTCCTTCATGTTGTAAAGGGGCTGTTTTTCAGCAGCATTTGGGAAAACATGTTTTTGATTTTGCAGTGTCCTCTCTTCTCTCCTGAGCACAGTCATAACTGAAAGTTAGAATCTCCAGCAGTACTCCTTTCCTTTCTTTTCTTTCTTTAAGAAAGAGAAAGCGCAAGGGGGTGGGGAGGGTCAGAGGGAGAAGCAGACTCCCCACTGAGCAGGGATTCCTGATGCAGGACTCCCATCTGGGACACCAGGATCATGACCTGAGCCAATGGCAGTGGCTTAACCAACTGAGCCACCCAGGCACCCCACCTTTCCTTTTTTTTCTAATAAATAGGTCTCATTGTGTCAAAGCCAGACTTGGTCTCCTTTTTGGAACCAAAGAGGGAACCTAGGGATGTGATGAGAAAGGATACTGTATCCCTCCATCCAGGTAGGTGGGAATGAATGAGGCAGGTGACAGAGGGGAGGTCCAAATGCAAAGGAAGACGACAGACCTTAAACTGTGGTTCGAGTAGCTGTCTGAATAGAAATTAGTTTAGAAGTGTGGTGTTATTTCTCTTTCTTACAGAGGGGCAGATGCCATCCAACATTCTTGGTCTCTCATTCTCTAAGGCTTCTCCTTCAGTGCCCGTCATGGTCCATCACATTCACAGGGAGGGCCTCCATAATCTGAGAGTTTTCCATTGCTTTGAGGGCCCTGCAGAAATCTCCCTGTTTCTGAGGAACTCTGTGTTTAGCCCTTTGCAAGTTGTGTTTGTCCTCCTCTGAGAAATGTGTCGGGTCATGGTTGACATATTGGAGTTTAGTGCAGAAATCCAGAACAGTGGAGACAGATACCACATATTTTCTGGTTTATGCTTTCCAATGTTATGGAGGCTATAATCTGAACTCTGCAAAATGGAGACTCAGTAACTTTGGCAGATAACAAAGCACCTCCCTGAAATGAGAAAATCTAATGCTTTCTTTCCCTTCAGAAGTATTTTTTGGGGGGTTCCTGGGTGGCTCAGTGGCTGGGCGTCTGCCTTTGGCTCAGGTCATAATCCCAGAGTCCTGGGATCAAGCCCCTCATCAGGCTCCCTGCTCCTCCGTGGGAGACTTGCTTCTCCCTCTCCCACTCCCCCTGCTTGTGTTCCCTTTCTCACTCTCTCTGTCAAGTAAATAAATAAGGTCTTTTTTTAAAAAGTTATTTTTTTTAATATTAACTAATATAGAAATTTCCACTCTGTTCCA
>NW_019154437.1:17649-26766 GCF_002288905.1 Enhydra lutris kenyoni | reverse complement strand
GTATCCTATCCTATACATTCTTGCCCTAGTCCCTAATGCTAACCCTCAGTTCGGTTTTCATGAGTGCATACCCAGAGCCCTTCTCTCTAATCCCTCCACATAGGGACATCTGTGCCATACAACAGGACTCCCTTCACATCTCCCGAAGAATGAAATCATACTATTTTGCACTGTGCAAATCTCCCAGAACAGGAGAAACCTCCGTGGCCCCAGGAGGGCACATACACATTTGGCAGCCATATTGGACCCAAATTCTAGTCTGGTCTGAGCGAATGCCTGACTCTCGCCCTAACTTCATATTTTGGGGAGCACACCTCAGCATCTGCAGATTGGGGAATCCATGTCCTACACCCTAACCGTACACTGAGCTTAGGTTTTCAGAATACCATCCCTTGAGTCCTGGAATGCAAGCCCTCCAGATTGGGGGCTCTGGAGCCGTCCCACAGGACTCTCCCTGACCTGTAGAAGGAAACCAGGCCCTATGGAGGGGCACAAACCCTTATATCAGTGGAAAAGTGCACAGCTCCTATGCCACCCCATTTTCATATTCCACCCTGGACCTAATGTGCAGTCTGATAAACCTAAGTCTCATTCTCCAATCAGCCACAGGCACATCTGGCCTCAGAGCCAGTAGAATGGACCTGCCATGACCCTAGGCCCTAATCCTATCCCTAGGCTAGAATTTCAGGCATCCATACCCAGAACCCTCAACTCGAATCCCTCCACACAGGGGAACCATGAGCCACAAAACGAACTCCTCCTGTCGCCCAGAAGGAAATCTTGTCCTGCCTTTTGGAGCTATGTACCATCCTCAGAGTTGGAAGAAACCTACGTCACCCCTGAGGCCATGCCCACTAGTGCAGGCCTCCATGGACACACATGTCCATTGTGACCTTAGCCTGTGCCCCAATTGCAACACAGCCCCATGGGTAGCTCGCCCAAGAGCCAGGAAATAACGCCTGCCATGCCACTAGGACCTAACCCTTATCATAGGTTGGGTTTTCATGCATCCATACCCAGAACCCTGCTCTCAAATCCCTCCATATGGGGGACACCTGAGCCATAAAATAGGACACCACCTATCCCCCAGAGTAGATCAAACTATTTGGAAATGCGTAAAAACCCTAGAGCAGGAATAAACTCAATGGCCCCAAGAGGCCATCCCCAAATTCAACAGATGGCATGGATACAAACTTAGCCTGAGTGACGTCCTGACACTTGCCTTAATGTCAGATCCCTGGGAGATCGCCTCAGCCTCTGTACATTGGGTCTGCCATGACCTAGGACCTAACCCTAACACTATCTGGGGTTTTCAGACATCCATCCCATGAGTCCCAGCCTAAAAGCCCTCCAGATAGAAAACTCTGGAGCTAAACCAAGGGACTCTGCCTAATCCTCATAAGGAAAGTGTGCTCATTGGAATAGCACAAACCCCCTAGATTAGGAGATACCTGCACGGACTACGAGGCACCCCCATTTACGGAACCCAGCCCTGCAAACTAATACACATTCTGTCCCTCAGTCTGAGCCCCTCCAATCAGCCACCAATGCAGCTGTCCCCAGAGCCAGCAGATTGGACCTGACATGCCCCTAGGCCCTAATCCTAACCCTAGGTTGGGTTTTCAATCATCCATGCCAGAGTCTGCCTCTCAAATGCCTCCACATGGGTGACTCCTGAGCCACAGAAGAACTCCTGACCTCCAGAAGGAATCCTTGCGTCTTGGAGCTATGTAAAACTCTCAAAATTGGAAAAACTGGTGTTGCGCCTGAGGACTGGTCCACTTTTGCAGACTTCCCTGGATACAAATGCCCATTATGATCCTTAGCCTGAGCGCTATTTTAAATACAGCACCATGGATAGGTCACTCCACAGCCAGGAAATAAGGACTGCTATACCACTAGGACCTAACCAGTATCCTAGGTTGGGTTGTCAGGCATCAATCTCCCAGGAACCCCTATAGCCATAAAACAGGACACCACCTATCCCCCAGAATAGACCAATCTATTTGAATTTCACCCAAAACCCCAGAGTGGGAGCAAACTCCATGGCCCCTTGAAGCAACCACCACATTCGGCAGATTGCATGGACACAAAATCCATCCTGAGCAAACTCCTGACACTCTCCTTACCCTCAGATCCCCAGGAGCTCCACCAGAATCTGTGGATTGGGCCTGTCATGCCCTTGGCTCTAACCCTAACTGGAGATTGGTTTTCAGACTTCCATCCTAAGAGCCCTGGCCCACAAGCACTCTAGATAGAGAACTCCAGTACCACACCATGAGATTCTGCCTACCCTCCAGGAGGAAACGATGCTCAATGGATCTGCACAAAGCCTCCAGGTTTAGATCAACCAGCACGACCAACTTTTGCAGGCTGATCTGGATACTAATGCCCATCATGAACCTAACCCAGAGCCCCGTTTTCAAAACACTCACATGGGCAGCTCACCCCAGAGCCAGGATATAAGGACTGCCATGCCACTAGGACCCAACCCTTATCGTATGTTGGGTTTTCATGCATCCTTATCCCGAACCCTGCTCTCAAATCCCTCCTATGGGGGAATCCTGAGCCATAAAACAGGACACCACCCATCACCCAGAATAGACCAAACTTTTTGGAACTGCGCAAAAAAATCAGGAGAAGCAGAAACCTCTGAGGCCCCATGAGGCCAACTGCAAATTCTGTGAATCCCATGGACACAAATTCCAGCCTGAGCGACCTCATGACATTTTTCGTAACTTCAGATACCCGGGAGTTCGCCTCACCGTCTAAAGATTGGGACTGCTATGTCCTAGGCCCTAATCCTAGCCCTAACATGGCTCTTCAGATTTCTGTCCCTAAAGTCCTGACCCACAAGCCCTCCAGATACAGAACTCCAGAACCACACCACAGGACTCTGCCTACCCTTCAGAAGGAAAAATTGCTCAATGGAGCTGCACAAAGTCCCCAGATTTGGAGAAACCTCAACAGCCAAGGAGGAGACCACAATTAACTGAAACCGACCCTGGAAACTAATTCATATACTGTCTCTCAGTCTTAGGGCCGACCTGCAGTCTGCCACCCAAAAAGCTGGCCCCAGAGTCAGCAGATCAGACCTGCCATGCACCTAGGCCCTAATGCCAACCCTAGGTTGGTTTTTCAGGAGTCCATACCCATAGCCCTGATCTCAACTCCTTCTGTACGTGGAGATTCCTGAGCCATGCAACAGGAATCCACCTCTCCCCCATATGAAACCATACTATTGGGAGCTGCATAAATTCCCCAGACCATGAGAAACCTATATGGCCCTAGGAGGCCACAAACACATTTCGTAGCACTTGTGGACACAAATTCTAGTTTTGTCTGAGAGAATACCTGATACTCGCCCAAACTTCAGAATCTGGGGAGCTCGCTTCAGCATCTACAGATAGGGTATCCATGCCCTATAGCCTAACCATAAACGGAGCTTGGGTTGTCTGAATTCCATCCCTTGAATCCTGGAACGCAAGCTCTCCAGATTGGGGACTCTGGATCCACCCCACAGGACTGTCCCTTCACTCGAGGGAAACCGTGCCCTATGGAGCTGCACAAAACCACTTCATTAGGGCAAACGTGCAAACCCCTGGTGTCACCCCACTTTCGATATACACCCTGGACACTATTAAGCATTCAGAACATGAACCCCATCCTCTAATCAACCACCGGGACAGCTGGGCCCAGAGCCTGCTGATAGGAACTGCCATGCCCCGAGGTCATAACCCTTACCATAGGTTGGTGATTCAGACATCTATACCAAGAGCCGTCCTCTCGAATCCCTCCACACGTAGGGCCCCTGAGACACAAAACAGAACTCTTCCTGCTCTCCAGAAGGAAAACTTGCTTCTTGGACCTATGTAAATTCCATAGGTCCCTGAGGCCACGCCAACTTTTGTAGGCGACCCCGGACACAAACATCCTTTGTGACCCTTAGCCTGAGTGGTATTTTCAATACCCCCCATGGGTAGCTCATCCCACAGCCAGGATATATGGCCTGCCATTCCACTAGGACCTAACCCTAAATGTAAGTTGGTTTTTGCATCATCCATACCTGGAGCAATGCTCTTAAATCCCTCCATATGGGGACCCTTGTGCAAGAACAGGAAACGACTTATCCCGGAGAATAGAGCAACGTATTTGGAATTGTGCGGAAACCCCAGAGCAGGAGAAAACTCCATGGCCCCATAAGGCCACCGCCACATTCGGTGGGTCGCATGGACAGAACCTCCAACCGGAGTGACCTCCTGACACTCACCTTAACCTCAGATCCCTGAGAGCTAGCCTCAGTATCTGTACATTGGCCTGCCAGGCCCTAAGCCCTATTCCTAACCCTATGTTGGGTTTTCAGGCATCTATACCTGCAGCCCTGCTCTCAAATCCCTCCATATGGGGGACACCTGAGACATGAAACAGGACAGCACCTATCCCACAGAATACACAAACCTACTTGAACCTGCACAAAAACCCCAGAGAAGGTGAAAACTCCATGACCCAGTGAGGCCATCCCCACATTCGACGGATCCCATGGACGCAAACTCCAGCCTTAACGACTTCCTGATACTCGCCTTAACCTCATAACCCTGGGAGCTCTCCTCAGCGTCTGTAGATTGTGCCTGACATGCCTAGTTCCTAACCCTAAAGCTAGCCTGGATTTCCAGACTTTCATCCCAAGGATACTGACCAACAATTTCTTTAGATAGAGATCTCTGGCCCCATACCATAGGATACTGCCTGCCCTCAGAAGGAAACTGTGCTCAATATAGATAGACTAACCCCCAGGTTCAGAGAAACCTGTACGGCCCACGAAGCCAATGCTATCGATAGAATCCGACCCCAGACACTAATACACTTTCTGTACCTCAGTCTTAGCCCTCTCCTCCAGTCAGCTACCCACGTAGCTGGACCCAGAGTCAGCATACTATCCTGCCATGCCCCTAGTCCCTAATGCTACTCCTAGATTGGGTGTTCAAATATCCATGCCCAGGGCCCTGTTCTCGAATCCCTCCACATAGGGACCCCTGAGCCACAAAACAAAACTCCTCCTGCTCCCCAGAAGGAAACATTGCTTTTTGGAGCTATGTAATACGTGGGGAGTGGGAAGAAACCTCTGTTGCCCTTGAGGTCACACCCACTTTTGCAGGCCGCCCTGGACATAAACACCCATTGTCATGCCTAGCCTCAGCCCCAAATTCAACACACCCCCAAGAGTACATCACCTCAGAGCCAGGATGTAAGGCCTGACATGCCCCTAGGACTTAACCCTAAACGCATGTTGGGGTTTCAGGCATCCATACCAGGTGATCTGCTCTCAAACCCCTCCATAAAGGGGACCCCTGAGCCATAAAACAAGACACCACCTATCCCCCAGAATAGAATAAACTTGGAACTGCCCAAATCGGCAGAGCAGGAGAAATCTTGGTGGCCCCCTGAGGACACCTTCACATTTGTCAGACTGCATAGACACACACTCCAACCTGAGCGACCTCCTGACACTCGCCTTAACATCGGATCCTTGGGAGCTCGCCTCAGCATGTATATATTTGGCCTGCCGTGACCTACACCCTAACTCTATTGCTAGTTTTGATTTTCAGACTTCCGTCCCAAGAGTCCTGCCCCAAAATCCCTCCAGATGGAGACCTCCAGAGCCATACCATTGGACTCTGCCTACCCTCCAGAAGGAAACTGTGCACAATAGATCTGCACAAATCCCACAGAATAGGCGAAAGCTGCACAGTCACCGAGGCAACTACCATTTACAGAACCCAACCCTGCATCTCAATACTAATTCTGTCCCACAGCCTGAGCCTGACCACCAGTCAGTCAGACATGTCCCTGGCCCACGAGTCACCTTATCAGAACTGCCATGCCCCTAGTCCCTAATGCTAACCCTAGGTTGGGTTTTCAGGCATCCATAACCAGAGCTCTTCTCTCGATACCCTCCATATGGGTACCCCTGAGGCATACAACCGGACTCTACCTCTTCCCCAGAATTAAATAATACTATTTAGAGCTGTTCAAATCCCACAGCATGAGAAACCTCTATTACCCCAAGAGGCCACCCACACATGCTGCATCTCTACTGGACACAAATTCTAGTCTAGCCTCACTGAACGCCTGACACTCTCCCTAACGTCATATCCTGGGGAGCTCGCCTCAACATGTGCAGATCGGGGTTCCATGCCCTAAACCCTCATTATACACTGAGCTTGGGTCTTCAGAATTCCATCCTTTGAGTCGTGGAATGCAAGCACTCCTGACTGGGGATGCTGGAGCCACCCCAGAGGACTCTCCCTGCTGCAAAAGGGAAACCATGACAGATGGAGCTGCACAAAACCCCTAGATCAGGGAAACGTGCATGGCCACGAAGCCAAACCACTTTAATTCTCCAACTGGGACACTAATATGAAATCTGACAAAACCTGAGTCACGGCGTCCAATGAGCCACCGGGATAGCTGACCCCAGAGTCAGCAGAGAGTAAATGTCGTTTCCTTGGCCCTAATCCTAACACTAGGATGGGGTTTCAGGCATCCATAACCAGAGCCCTATTCTCGAATCCATCCACACGTAGGATCCCTGATCCACAAAACAGAACTCCTCCTGCCCCCCAGACCAAAACTTTGCTTTTGGAACTATGTTAAACCCTGAGAGTTTGAAGAAACCTGCGATGCCACTGAGGCCATGCCCAATTCGCAGGTCGCTGGACACAAACACGCATTGTGATCCTTACCCTGAGCCCCATTTTCAACACAACCCAGTGGGTAGTTCACCGCAAAAGCAGGATATAAGGCCTGCCATGCCACTTGGACCTAACCCTAAACGTTGGTTGGTTATTCCGACATCCATACCCAGAGCCCTGCTCTCAAATCCCTCCCTATGGGGGACCCCTGAAACAAGAAACAGGACACCACCTATCTCCCAGTATAGTCTGAACTGTTTGGAGCTGCACAAAAAACCCCTCAGTGGGAGAACACTCCATGGCCCCATCAGGCCACCCCCACATTTAGGGAATCATATGGACACAAACTCCAGCCTGAGCAACCTCCTGACACCAGCCTTTACCTCAGATCCCCGGGAGCTCGCCTCAGCATCTGTAAATTGGGCCTGCCCTGCCCTAGGCCCTTACCATGACTATAGCTTGCGTTTCCAGACTTCTGTCCCTAGAGTCCTCCCCACAAGGACTACAGATAGAGTACTCAGGAGCCAAATCATGGGACTCTGCCTACCCTGCAAAAAGAAACTCTGTTCAACGGATCTGCACAAAACCCGCAGATTAGGAGAAACCTGCCTGGCCAAAGAGGTCACCCACATTTAGGGAACCCAACCCTGGATCCTAATGCACATTCTCTCCTTAGCCTGTACCCAACCTCCAGTCATCCCCTTAGTAGCTGGTCCCAGAGTCAGAAGATCGGACCTTCCATGCACTACTCCCTAATGCTAACCCTCGGTTGGGTATTCATGCATCCATACACAGAGTCCTGCTCTTGAATCCCTCCACATGGGGACACCTGAGCCATAGAGCAGGACTCCAACTCCAACCCAGGACCCCCAGAATGTAACCATATTATTTGGAGATGTGCAATTCCCCTAGAGCAGAGATATCTCTATGTCCCCAGGAGGACACCACACATTCAATAGCCCTAGTGGACACAAATTCTAGTCTTGTCTGAGTGAATGCCTGACACTCGTCCTAACCTAGGACTCTGGGGAGCTCACCTCAGCATCTGCAGATTGGGTTCCATGCCCTACACCCCAACCATACTCCAAGTTTCAGTTTTCAGAATTCCATCCCTTGAATCCTGGAAAGCAATACCTCCAGAATGGGGACTCCAGAACCACCCCACAGGACTCTCCCTGCCCTAGAGAAGGAAAGCGTGCCTGATGGAGCTGCACAAAACACCCAGATCGGGGAAACGTGCATGGCCCCAATGCCACCACAATTTAGTTCTCAAACCCGGACACTAATATGAAGTCTGACATAACCTGAGTCCCGTCCTCCAATCAGCCACTGAGAGAGCTGGCCCCAGAGCCATCAGATTGGACCTGCCATACCCCTAGGCTCTAATCTTATCCTTAGGTTAGGGTTTCAGGCATCCATACCGAGAGCCCTACTCTCGAATCCCACCACACAGGGGACCCCCTCAGCCACAAAAAGGAATTCCGCCTGCCCCCCAGAAGTAAACTTGGCTTTTTGGGTCTATGTAAAATGCTCAGATTTGGAAGAAACCTGCGTTGCCCCCTGAGGCCACGCCCACTTTGGCAGGCCGCCTTGGCCACAAACGCGCATTGTGATCCTTAGCCTCAGCTGCATTTTAAACGAAGCCACATGGATAGCTCACCACAGAGCCAGGATATAGGCCTGCCATGCCACTCAAACGTAACCTTAAACGTAGGTTGGGGTTTCAGGTATCCATACCAGGCACACTGATCTCAAATCCCACCATATGCGGACCCCTGAGCCATACAACAGGACACCACCTATCTCCCAGAACAGAATAAACCATTTGGAACTGTGCAAAAACCCCAGAGCAGTAGAAAACTCCATGGCCCCATGAGGACACCTACGCATTCATTGGCCTGCATGGACATAAATTCAGCTCGAGATACCACCTGACACTAGCCTTAAAGTCAGATATGGGGTGCACGCCACACGTGTACATTGGGTTGCCCTGTCCTACGCTTAAACTGTAATGCTACCATTAGTTTTAGAATTCTGTCGCAAGAGTCCTGACCCACAAGCACTCCAGATAGAGAATCCAGGATCCACACCATGGAATTCTGGCTACTGTACAGAAGAAAACCATGCTCAAAGGAGCTGCACAAAACCCCCAGATTAGGAGAAAGCGGCACAGCCAAAGTGGCCTCCCCCATTTGTGGGAATTGAGCCGTGCCGGCATCTTAATGCACATTCTGTCCTCACCTCTGCCACGACCTCCTGTCAGCCACCCACGTACCTGGCCACAGAGTCAGCAGATAGGATCTGCCATGCCCCTGGCCCTTATGCTAAACCTTGCTCGTGTTTTCAGCCATCCATAAACAGAGCCCTCTTCTCGAATCCCTCCTTATGGGGAACCCAGTGCCATACAACGGGAATCCACTTTCCC